>NC_058409.1:29475026-29615951 GCF_002201575.2 Neomonachus schauinslandi | reverse complement strand
ACACACACACACACACACACACACACACACACACACACACACACACACTTTTGGGCCTTCTGGGGCAAAGCAATGGAAATTGACTTTACCTTCCCACCCTACCCCCACCACCCCACAGTGCCTCCTCTGACTTAAATTCCTCCCACCCACCCTCTACCTTGGGTCCTTGGAAAAACAACACACACACACGGGCTCATGGTAACACTTCCTGGAAATTTCAGGGCTCTGGCTGCCCCTGGGTAGGATGGGGCTGCCTCTTGGGGACATCCTGACCCCTCAGGCAGACAAGAGAGCATCTATTGTGTGACCAGCATGCTGGGGACCCAAAGGGACAGGGCATGAAAAGGGTAACTAAGATCTGTACTGTAGTTCCCGGTTTATTCCTTCCTTCTCAAATTACCCTACCTCATGCCCTTATTTTACAGATGAGGAAGTGGAGACCCAGAGGGGTCAATTTGCCAAAGCTAGCCATTAGAAAAGGGGCAGATCTGAGTCAAGCACAAGTCTTCCACCTCTATGGCCAGCTTCAGGCATATTATGTCCTGGTAGAAAAGGGGGCCAGGAAGCAGGTGACATTTCAGTTGCTAAGTGTGCCTATCTATCTACCCCTGGCTCTAGAACACAGGATCATCAGCTCAGACCTACCGTTCTAGCCCTTGTCCTGCTTATACTGCCTGCCTGTAAGCCAGCCTCCAGCTGGGAGGTTCTAATCTTTTTTTTTTTTTTTTAAGATTTTATTTATTTTTTAGAGAGCGAGCGAGAGAGAAACAGCATGAGAGGGGCGAGGGTCAGAGGGAGAAGCAGGCTCCCCGCTGAGCCGGGAGCCCGATGTGGGACTCGATCCCAGGACCCTGGGATCATGACCTGAGCCGAAGGCAGACGCTTAACCATCTGAGCCACCCAGGCGCCCTGGGAGGTTCTAATCTTGGGGATGGGCCAGGTGGGGCTCCAAAGGCAGAGGGAAGGCTGGCATTTCTCCAGGGCCCAGGAGCAGGAGAGGGGATGAGAGCCGGGCAGATGGGCCTGGATAGGCCATGTGGGAGGGCTGGGCTGTGGGAGAAGTATGTGTTCATGTGGCCTGGCGGAAACATGGCTCTGCCCAGTTGGTGACTTGAACACTTTCCCTTCATCCATTCTCCCCATGGCTCCCCAAATTGCCTGCTTCAGATGTGATTCTTTCCAAATGGGCATCCCCCCCCAACGAAGGGACTGGCATGTGGAGGGATGCTGTGGACTGATCACTAACATCATAGTCTTCTTCCAGCAGCAGCAGCAGGCTGGGGAGCTGGCAGCCCAGACCACAACAGGAGCAGCTTGTGATGTGCTATTCCAGCAGATTGGAGAGAGTTCCCCATGGCTCAGACCTGAGGCTGAGGAGCCAGGATGGGAAAAGCATGAAAGAGGAGGCCCCCACACTCTTGGTCAGCCAGCCAGCTTATTGGTGGCCTGGAATACAGATGCCTGTGTGAGCTCTCCCTGCCTGGAAAGAGTAAAGTCAGCATTATCCAGACCTGTGATACTGATGGCTCTTGGGGCTCACTCAGTGTTGGGGTTCCCATTAGAGGTGTTCAACCTGTCTTAGCCCCTGAAGTTCCAAGAAATGAGGAGAAGGTGAGCATGAACCAGCCACTGGCACTTGCTGGCTCCCTTCATGCCTCTTAATAACAGAGACTCACCTCCTCTCTCAAGTGTTTCACTGAAGGGGTGTGTATGAGGGGGAGAGTATCTTTGCCTCCCAGCAACTTCTGGAGCTGTCAAGAGTTTGTGTTATCTAGTAGGACCAAAAGCATCATGAGATGTCAAGAGGAGCAAGAGAAAAATACTCTGAGATTGGATTCAAGGCATGGCCTCCCATCTGGGAATATTATCTGGTCACCCTTAAACAAAGGTACTCCAAATAGTTCTTCTGTGGATCAAAGCCACAGAACCCAAACTCCTCTCAAGAGTGGCTGCAGAAGGAGCAGCAACACAGAACCACAGAATTTTAGAGCTAAACAATCTTCAGGGATTACCTAAATACCTGGCCAAAGGCCCTTACCACCTACTTGGTGATAGAACAAAGTATGGGCTTTTGGATTTTGAAGGGGAAAGCAGGTGATATGGAAGAGAGACTTTCATGCATAGGGGTACTCAATGAATGTTGGATGAGGGCCACTGGTATAGGAATGTGTTTCCAAAGCAGTCCATTGTCCTCTAATGTGAAGAGAGAGAAGGCTAGAGTAGGATTGGAGGGTCTCACCATTTCAACCAAGGTGGTCAGAGGGCATACTACATATGGCATGTCTACCAAAATGGAGGTGGAAAGACAGGTTACAATTAGATGGGCTTCCTAAACTGGCACGAATCATTCTCAGGACACCTCTGAGCCTATCTGGGCCCTGATCTTTGTCTAGACACTTCCTCTCCAGCTGAGGCTGGGAAGCTGGTGCTGATACTCACAATCTCACTCTTTAGAGTGCTGCCATTAAGGAGCCTGATTAGTAGAACCCCATGCCAGGCAGCTAATGGGTTGGAGACATTAAGCATAAATGGTTTCCCCGACATTGGCATGAGCAGAGAGCTCAGGAAGAAACAAATATTTTAATCTCTAAGAAACAGAAGTGTGGGAGGGAAGGGGGTTCCCTCTGCTTACTCTGCATCTATTGCTCTCCCAGCCTCCACCTGCAAAAGTTTCTGCAATTCTCAGGTCTAGGGATTCCCTGTCCAAGGAGGGAGGGCCCGTGGCAGGGGGAGGACAGATCTTCACTCACCCAGACACGTGGCAGTGGAAGAGATTCTCAAAGATTTACAGGGAGGGAGATTCCTGGGTCTGAGTTGGCTATAACCCTAATGGTCAGGAAAGCTTGAGTTAATCTTGTGATAAGTCAAGGCCAATTTCTCTGTGGTTGAAGAATGGGGGGAAATGACTAGAGTGGGATATCAGGGAGGGGATGCCTTTAGACCCAGAGTAGTTGCTCTAGGCCAGTGGTTCTCCCAACGTGGGTGGGACCAGTAGCATCAACATCATCTGAGAACTTGCTATAAATGTAAATTCTCGGGGCGCCTGGGTGGCTCAGTCGTTAAGCGTCTGCCTTCGGCTCAGGTCATGATCCCAGGGTCCTGGGATCGAGTCCCGCATCGGGCTCCCTGCTCAGCGGGGAGCCTGCTTCTCCCTCTCCCGCTCCCCCTGCTTGTGTTCCCTCTCTCGCTGTGTCTCTCTCTCTGTCAAATAAACAAATAAAATCTAAAAAAAAAAAAAATTGTAAATTCTCAGGCTCTACCCCAGATCTACCAAGTCTGTCAACTCTGGATGCGACAATTTATAATCTTGTTTTAACAAGCCCTCCAAGTGGTCCCAGTGCGTGTTGAAGTTTGAGAACCACTGCTCGTGGCTCTACCTCAGATAGAAGGGGAATGTCAAGACAAAGAAGAATTAGGAGAGGATGCAACAAGCAGCCTCATTCAAAGGAAAAAAAAATGATAACTTTCCCAATGTAGAAATCCAAAGCCAGGTCTCCTCTGATCCTCTCAGGCTGTAAATGTCAGAACAATGGCTAAGTGGCCCTACACAGAGGAGAAGATAACTAACCCTGACCCTTTACATTTTGTTGAGGGCAGAAAAGGATAATGGAATGATCATTATAGGTAATATATCTCCTAGTCAACTCCTCTGAGCTACCTTTTCCTCCAGCTGGGCCCCCTCGAGACTCCCATCCCTCCTCGCCAGCTCCCTAGCCCTCTGGCCACCCCATTCATCTTCTGGCTTTTCCCCTCATCCTGTGAATGAGAACTGGGTCCAGATAGTTTCTTAAGCATACCAGTAGTGAGACCCTACCCCCAGGGAGTAAGACATAGAAGCCCACCATAACCTACAACTATAACCTATAATGCGGCAGCCTTTCTTCATACGCTCCCCTCTGTCCCCATCCAGGCCACACCATAAAGACAAAGAGGAGCTAGTCTTTCCATGACCTTTTATGCCCTACCTGAATGGTCATATTGCAAAGAAAAAAAAAGACAAAATTGAGGCTCCTAACCAACCTGTAAGTTTCCTAAGGGCCAGATCTGGTATATAGCTTATTCTCCTTTTATATCTTCCATACTAGATACCTAACACACTAGATGCCTAATGAATATTGGATAAATTGAACTGAAGGAAGTGCCCAGAAGCAAGACACTAATGAGTCTCTGCTTCTAAAGTGGAAACACAACAGAGATAGAGAAATGTCCTCTCTGAAATGATCAGGAAAGAAGCCCTGTCCTGGCACCTCTGCGCCCAGGCACTGCCGTCTTCATCCATTCATCCTTCAGCAAGCATGTATAGCACACCTGCTATATGTGAACCCTAGATCTTATGTTCTAGTGGGGAGAAACAGATATAAAGTAAGTAAACATGTAATATTTCAGGTAGTACTAATTGCCTTGGGAGAAACAAAGTAGTGTAAAGGGGCTACGGACAGTGGGACTAGGGGTCAAGAAAAGCCACTGTGAGGAAGTAGCATTTGCGCAGATACCTGAAGGGAGTAAAGGAGCTAGACTGGCAGCTATCTGGGGGAAGAGTGCTCCAGGCAGAGGGAACAGCAACAGCAAAAGCCCTGAGGTGGGGGCATCTTGCAAGGAGTCCAGCATGGCTGCAGTGGAGTGAGCGAGGGGGAGTGAGGCAGGAGAGGAGGTCAGAAAGAAATTGGTGCTCAAGTTACCTAGGGCCTCGTAGACCCTAATAAGGATTTTAGATTTCATTCTGAGTGAGAAAGAAGTCATCAGAAAGTTGTGCACAGAAGGAGTGACATGTTTTCATTATACAGGACTACTTTGCTACTGGTTGTTTGTTTGTTTTTAAGAAAGGGAGACAGGGGGAGGGGCAGAGGGAGAGGAAGAGAGAATCCTAAGCAGGCTCCACACCCCGCATGGAGCCCGAAGCAGGGCTCAGTCACAACCCTGAGATCATGACCAGAGCTGAAATCAACAGTCAGATGCTCAACCGACTGAACCTCTCAGGCGCCCCTTGGCTGCCGTTTTGAGAACAACCGGCAGGGGATAGAGCAGAAGCAGGGAAACCACTGAGGAAGCTATGGCAGAGCCTACTCATTTTCCTCCAAAATTCATCCTCTGTTTCCACATTTTAGCTGGGCACAAGGCTGCTCAGAAAGAGGACTCCATTTCCCAACCTCTCATGCAGCTAAGTGTGGCCATGTGACAAAATGCTGGTTGATGGCGTGTGAGCAGAGGGATAGATGCAACTTTCAGGTCATGTTTTTAAAGGTATAGGCATGCCCTCTACTTCTTCCTTCTCCCCTTTCCACAGGCTAAAATCTCATGGACAGAACAGTGGCAACTGGACCAGCTATCTTAGGCCACAAGATGGAAGTCACATGATGAAGATGACAGAGCCCCAAGCCCTGAGAAGCTAGGGTCCCTGACCATGTGGAATGACTGTTAGCAACCCGAATGCTTATGCACAGGTTCACAGTCAAGAAGAAGCAATCTTCGGGGCGCCTGGGTGGCTCAGTTGGTTAAGCGACTGCCTTCGGCTCAGGTCATGATCCTGGAGTCACGGGATCGAGTCCTGCATCAGGCTCCCTGCTCGGCAGGGAGACTGCTTCTCCCTCTGACCCTCCTCCCTCTCATGCTCTCTGTCTCTCATTCTCTCTCTCTCAAATAAATAAATAAAATCTTAAAAAAAAAAAAAAAAGAAGCAGCAATCTTCGGGGCGCCCGGGTGGCTCAGATGGTTAAGCGTCTGCCTTCGGCTCAGGTCATGATCCAGCCCCGCATCGTGCTCTCCTGCTCAGCGGGAAGCCTGCTTCTCCCTCTCTCACTCCCCCTGCTTGTGTTCCCTCTGTCTCTGTCTCTGTCAAATAAATAAATAAAATCTTAAAAAAAAGAAGAAGAAGCAGCAATCTTCTATCCTGTATAAAGCCCTGTGTTTTGGAGACTCTGATACAGCAGCCTAATCTAGACAGTAACCAATTCAGAGGAAATCACAATGGCCGAGGCAAATAATGATGGTGGCTCCGATGAGGGTAGGAGTGGTGTAACTAGAGATTCTGGACCTAATGTAAAGGTAGAACTTACACCATTTCTGAGGAATTGGATCAGGGGGCATTCAAGAAAGAGAAAAGCCAGGAATGACTTTGGTTTGGGGACTGGTAGAATAGAGTTGCATTTATCACAAGGGAGAAGACAGGGGGCAGGGGGGCAGTGAGTTTGAGAGGTGCCTGAGTGACATTTACATGGAGATGTCAAGTGGCAGCTGGATGTGAGTCTAAATTCAGGAAAGATGTATGGGCTGACTAATTCTGTTTGGAATTCATCAACATGCAGCTGGCTTTAATGCCTTGAGATGTGATCACGTAGGGAGTGAGAGTGGGTAAAGAAGAGTAGGGGTGTGATGACAGTCAGTCCCAGGCCATCCCAGAGATGAGGAAGATGAGGTGGAGCCAGCACAGGAGACTATGGAGGTGGGAGAACGGAGAGAGGGGTGTCTTGGAAGCCAAATGAAGAGGACGTTTTAGGAAGGAACGAGCATGGGGTGCCTGGGTGGCTCAGTCGGTTAAGCGTCTGCGTTCAGCTCAGGTCATGATCCCAGGGTCCTGGGATCGAGCCCCGCATCGGGCTCCTTGCTCAGCGGGAACCTGCTTCTCCCTCTGCTTGCCACTCCCCCAGCTTGTGCTCTCTGTGTTAAATAAATAAAATCTTTAAAAAAGAAAAAAAAGGGAAGGAACAAGCAACCATCCGTGTCAATGTGGCTCCAGAATGACTAAGAGATGACCATGACTGCTGAAACTGGCAACAGGGAAGTCACGGGTGACAAAGACAAGAGAATTTTCAGAGGAGCACTGAGGACGAGACAGAAGAAGAGCAGAAGTCAAGATACCTCTGAATTCCTGGCACGCAGAAATCATCCCAGCAACCTAACTTCCACCCTTCCTATCACAGTTGCCAGCATGTTAAAGGACACGAGGGCCCCCGGCAACTGAACCTTACCCAGCTCCTCCTCCCCGCGTGTCTGAACGACCAGACCCTGCCCCATCTCATTTCGCAGAGTTCCCAGGCTCTGGGGCCCAGGGCTCCCTACAGCTCTACCTCTGCCCTGCTGGCTCCCAAGGCCGCTGTCAAGGACTGCCTGGGCAGGCCAGGCCTAACTCTCCTGGATTAGAATAGTGCTGCTGCTAAAGATGTTTGGCCCCTGTGGAATAGCAACCTGGGAAATCCTGATACTTCCAATTTTCCCTCTCAGTGCTTTCCCGGATGCAGTTTCCCAGCCAGAGCCTGTGCTCCAGCCCTGGGCTCTGGCCACCTGCTCACCAGGGAGAATTATGACAGGGTCCCGGATGCCACTCCAGAGGGCCTCATCAGTTAGCTGAAGCCATCTCTTGGCCATTATTACAGCATCATCGTATTAACACAGGCGCCGACTTTGGGGCAGGTAGCACGGGGTGCTGTGAGGAAGGGGTGGGGGCAGCAGACCAGCTCCACAGAGCCCACAGTGAACATCGCTAGTGGTGTGATCAGAAAACTGATGGCTAGGAGAAAGAAGGCCTCCCAGGAGAGCTCTGGAATTTCCAGCAGATACACAACTCAATCATCCACTCTTGCCTGACAAGGAGACTTCCTGGTGTTCTTCTCTCTAGGGGAGAGAGCCTCAGCAGGCAGAACTCTGGACACTGCCCCACGGCCTGGCATCCCCAGACCCAGGTGGGACCTGGTCAAATCCCAGACCTAGCTCTCCTCTGCCCCAGCAGCCTCAAGTCCTGGCCTCTTGCCCTGCAAAATGCTTAGCCCATAACGGTCCTATCTCCCAGGTCTGGAGACTCCACCTCATTGCCCCAACAGGCCTCCACTCTCTAGGGCAGGGAGCTGTGGTGCCTCAGGGTCTTGGAGAAGAGCCAGTGGGTTGCCTTGGGTAAAGGGCACTGGGACTGACTGGACCATGGCTTCTGCTACAGAGGATGAAGACAGAAACCGGCATTTATAAGGCCCTGCTACATAGGAGATCAATATAAAGTCCTTTTTTTAAATGTAAAATATATGTAACATAAAATTTACCATTTTTAAGTGCAGTTCTGTGGCATTTAGTGCATTTGTATTGTACAACCGTCACCACCATCCCTCTCCAGAACTTTTCCATCTTACCCAACTAAAATTCTATACCCATTAAACACTAACTCCCCTCAACGTAGGGTCTTGCACCTTTATCTCTGGTAATCCTTATTGTGGAATAGGAATTATCCCCATTTTTACCAGTGAGGACACTGAGGAAAAGTAATGCTGCTTTTCCTAAGGACAGACAGGCGGGAAGAGGATTTGAATCCCAGTCTGCTCAGTCCCAAAGCTTGTGCTCTCTATGCTTCCCCACCCTGAGCTGTCCAGTATGGGCATGACATCACTGAATGATGTCACTGGTGACTAGTAACTTCACACAGGATGTCGCCTGCCGAAGTATGGCTGGCAGCGGGAGCACTTCTAGCCCAGTGTGCTTTGTACTTCTCAAGAAGGATTCCCAAAGCAAGGCCAGGCACTATTAATTAGTCTTATGATGAGCTCACAGCACCCAGGGTCTCTGACACACCCTTCTTTAAAAAAAATTTTTTTAAGATTTTTATATTTATTTATTTGAGAGAGAGAGAGAGAGCACACAAACGGGGAGGGGGGGAGCACAGGGAGAAGCAGACCCCCTGCTGAGCAGGGAGCACGACGTGGGGCTTGATCCCAGGGCCCTGAAATCAGGACCTGAGCTGAAGGCAGATGCTTAACCGACTGAGCCACCCAGGTGCCCCCACACCTTCTTTAAATTGGTAGCTCTCTCCAAAGTGACTGTATTCATTCCCAGGGTATTGGGCCTCTGACACTCCGCAGGGGCTTCCCCTCTGCAGTATGAAATAATGAAAGGAGCACCGGCTATGGGTTCAGATGGGCTTGGATTGGGATTCTGCCTCTGTTACTCTGTAACCATATGAGTCTAACTCTTATGGACAAAGAGACCCCCTGGTGTTAGCTCCAGCATAGAAGGTTCATGTCAGCATGCTAGGGCCTCTCCAGAGACTCCAGAAGAAGGCACTAAAGCAGGGCATGAATCTAGATTCGAGACTCCTCAGCGGCTGGACGTCCTGGCTCTTCCTTGTCAGGTCCCACCCACACTTAGTGATTCAGCCATACTGGGCAGGTCAGCTTCTCTTCCAGGCTCTGGACGCTTCTGGGGAACTTTATGCTTTAGGCAGAGGTTTCTAAGACACAGAATTTGATTGGCCTAGCTTGTCTTTTTTCCCCCAGGCCACAAATTAGAGGTGACTGGCCAGCCCTAAACTGACTGACCTCGGGTCAGAACCTCCTTCTGGTCCAATCACCTAGGGCAGAGGAGGGTGGTGGTGGGTAAGTGGTAGTTTAAGAAACTGGGGGGCCTGGGCGCCTGGGTGGCTCAGTCGTTAAGCATCTGCCTTCGGCTCAGGTCATGATCCCAGGGTTCTGGGATCGAGCCCCACATTGGGCTCCCTCCTCAGCGGGGAGTCTGCTTCTCCCTTTCCCACTCGCCCTGCTTGTGTTCCTTCTCTTGCTGTGTCTCTCTCTGTCAAATAAATGGGTAAAATCTTTAAAAAAAAAAAAAAAGAAACTGGGGGGCAGAGGGGTCCTGTGGTACATAATATGGCATGTGGCCAACTTTGGGCCAGTCTCTTAAAGGGGGCCATGGAACGGGTAACTAAATGGGTCTAATACAATATATTAAGCGTGTAAGTTACTTAACTTCTCTGGGCCTCAGTTGTTTTCTCATCTATACAAACGGAACAATAATTCCTACCTCATATTGTTGTTGTAAAGACTAAATGAGAGGACAAAAGTCAAAGTGCCTGGCATGTGGTTTCCCTCTTGCAGGAAGGGCCACTTCCAGGGCTATATGGGCCTCAGCTGAAAAAAAACTCCAAGAGGGGTTTCTGTCTCCTGCAGCAGATTGAATTCTCCCTGAGGACAAACATCATGCCTCATTCTCTTTTTGTTTTCCTCTTGGCACCTCCACTTGGTATATTTTATTCTCTCTTGATGAAATGGGCTTCCCAGCCAATCATCTAGTGGGAGAGAGAGATGAGGTATCCTCCTTTATTTTCCTGAAGGGCCAGTATTGCTAGCTAACCCTCTCTAAGAACCATTGGCAGCATGAGTGATGGAGAGCAAAAAGGGCTCCTATGTCAAAAGGAAGATAAATGTGCCCCTGTGATTAGGAGGACACTTTGATGGAAAGCCTGGGACAAGGCAGCATTTTTCTTTGAAATGCTATGAGACAATAAAAATAGAAATAGGTCTTCCCCCAACGCAGGGGTCTGGGGCAAAAGACTTAATTTTTCAGTGGTTAATATATGTTCAGAGAAATTGTCCTGGCCTCATTTGATCATTGACTCAGCAAATATTTACAAAATGTCTGCTCTCATGGAACTTACAATCTCATCAGGGAGAGACACTAATCAAACAATCCCGCATGAATATATAAGGACAAACCAAACCACAGTGAGCATTATGAAGGAAAGGAACATTTTCTAGGAGAGCGTATACCAAAAAACCTGACATAGGTTGGGGAGTCAGACATGTTAAAGATGTTGATCTTCCTCTTGAGAGCAGTGGGAGGTCACTGAAGGATTTAAGCAGGGTTTTGCATGATTAGATTTGTGTTTTAAAAAGATCACTCCACTACAATAAAGGGGACTATTGTGGTAGTTTCAGCAAGATATAATGATGTCTTTGACTTTGGTTATGGTGGCAATGGTGGAGATAGAGAGAAGTTATGGACTAAAAAGATATTTAGGAGGTAAAATTAACAGAACTCGATGACTGACTGGAAATGGGGGGAGAGGGAATGTGGTCAGACAAGGATTTCAGCTTGTATAACTGCAAGGAAGACAACGCAGGAGAAGACAACAGGTGAAGTCTTCGACAGGTTGCCCTTGGGGAACCTTTGAGACGTCCAGTATCAATGTTGAATTGGCAGCTGGATACATGTTTGGAGCTCCAAGGAAAGGTCAGAGCTAGAAAAACAAATGTGTAGGTCATTTGCTCAGAGGTAGTTCAAAGGCAGTAGAGGAGGTCACGTAAGGAGACAGTGAAGAGTGAGAAGAAAAGAGGACTAGGTCAAACCCTAAGGAACTCAGACACGTCCTTTAGGGCAGTGGTTCTCAAAAGTGTGATCCAAGGACCCTTGGGAGGCTCCCCAGACCCTAAAGGTCCACAAGGTCAAAACTATTTTCATAACACTATTAAGACATTTATTCACCTTTTTCACTGCATTAACATTTGCACTGATGGCACACAAGCAGCTGGGGGTAAAAGAGTTTGCACCTGAGCAGAAATCAAAGTGTGGCACAAAAATGTACTAGTAGTCCTTGCATTTACACCCACTGCCACCCACATGCTGTCAAAAAAAAAAAATCACTTTCACTTAGGAATGTCTTTGCTAAAACAGTAAATGTTACTAATTTTTACTAAATCTCAATTCTTTTTTTTTTAAGTAGGCTCCATGCCCAACGTGGGGCTTGAACTCAGGACCCTGAGATTAAGAGTCACATTCTCTACAGACTGAGCCAGCCAGTTGCCCCTAAATCTCAACTCCTGAGTACATCTTTTCTAATAAGATGTCTTCTTATTAATCTAATTAATGTCTGGGGAATGTCTGTCTGGGGAAATACAAAGTACACTTAAAGCACTTCTGCTGTATCCCAGATACAATGGTTGTCCCCAGGGAAAGCACTTCTGCAACTGTTTGAGTTTCAAGCCAAACTAGCCTCTTTTTCCATGGAACATTATTTTTACTTGAAAGAATGACTGAAAGACAAACTAAGATTATTCAGATTTGGTGTTTGGCAGACAGTTTCCCCAAAATGAACAAAGTAAGCCTGTCACTCCCAGGAAAACAACTGACAGTATTTGTTGCCAATGACAAAATTTAAGCTTTCAAGCAAAAATTAGAATTTTGGAACACTTGTATCTGCCACAATGAGCTCGACAGCTTCCCAATATTTAAAGATTTTTCTGATGAGATTGATGATGGTACAATGAATATGATTTTTAAAATATTGTATAATGAAATGTATCAACATTTGAAAGATCTATGTAACTCAAAGGATCTATATTTTCCAAATGACCAATGTGTGATGTTAAAAAATCTACTCAAAGTGCAAGATAACTTTATTTGATATGGTCTCAGATTCCACATGGCAACTAACCTTTAAGAAATTACCATGTGTGGAGTTTTGGTGTAGTATCAAAGAAGAAGATCCACAATTATTTGAAAGCTAAAATAGTCCCTTTTTCAACTCTATAAGTTTTTGATTTTTCATACACTTCAACCAAAACAACAGATTGAAACTGAATGAATGCAGAAGCAGAAGTAAGAATCCAGGTTTCTTCTACTAAGCCAGATATTAAAGAGATTTGCAGAAATGCAAAACATGCCAATCTTATCACTAATGTTTTTTGTTTTAAAAAAGATAGTTCTCAGGGCACCTGGGTGGCTCAGTCAGTTCAGCACCTGACTCTTGACTTCAGCTCAGGTCATGATCTCAGACCCTAGTGGGGCTCTCTGCTCAGTGCAGGATCTGCTTGAGATTCTCTCCCTCTCCCTCTGCCCCTCCCCGTTTGTCCTCTCGCTCAAATAAATAAATAAATAAATAAATAAATAAAATCTTTAAAAAATAAAAAATATAGTTCTGTTTTCAAAAAATATATATATAGTTCTCTTTTCAACAAAATGTGTTATTTATATTAACATATAATGGGGTATTGTTTTTAAATGGATTAATAAATATTCTTTTAATTTCTGGGTTTTAACTTTTAATACAATAAGTGTCAATAGATATAACCCACATAAAAGCTCTGGGAGACCTTCAATAATTTTTAAGAGTATAAAGGAACGGGCGCCTGGGTGGCTCAGTTGGTTAAGCGACTGCCTTCAGCTCAGGTCATGATCCCGGGGTCCTGGGATCGAGTCCCGCATCGGGCTCCCTGCTCTGCAGGGAGCCTGCTTCTCCCTCTCCCACTCCCCCTGCTTGTGTTCCCTCTCTCACTGTGTCTCTCTCTGTCAAATAAATAAATAAAATCTTTAAAAAAAAAAAAAAAAAAAAAGAGTATAAAGGAACATTAACACCAAAAAAATTGAGAACTGTGAACTTAGAAACTGCAATCCCCTCATTTTAAGAGGTCATTCTATGCAACTCCATGAACAAACAACTTAGAATAAGGTATCTCTCCTAATTCATTAATAACTCTAGGGAAGAAGAAACACTATAACTCATATACAGGCACAATGTTTTGGAGCTGCAGAGATGGGCCCCACCGGTTTTCAAAAGGGACCAGGAAAAGCCCCCCATCAGAAAGCTCCCACCCTGTCCTTCTCTCTTCCCCCAGAAAGTAATGGCTCAAGTGCTCAGTGAAATCCAACACCTTTCTCTCTAAGTGCCACCACCTCTTCCCATCAGCACATCTTACGCCTGATTTTTCAATCTGAGGCTGGTGGGGGCAGTGCTAGAGGAAGGGAACTTGAAGGGGCAGATAGGGTCAGATGTGTTTCTGAAATGCCAGCACATTCAATTTGTTGGGTATTTTGCGTGAATTTCCTCTTGAGTTCACAGGCTCCTAACTCAGCAGAATTAAAATGGAATGAAGTAATTAGAGCAGCAGACTGGGAGGACGTTCTGGGCCTGGCACACACAGGAAATGTGGGGCAGAGGGAAAGGAAGGAGAGAAGAGAGCCTTAAAGCAGAGGGCTCAGCAAGAGACCCATCCTGAAAGCTAGCTCCTTGGGAAAGCCTCCCCCATCCTCCCTAGTCCCTAGATCAGCAGCTCTCTCCTCAGCTCTGCTTCGTAAGAATCTACTCCTGGTCTGGCCCGTCTTAATCAGGCTCCAACCTTCCTTTCTAGCCCCCTTTTCAGACACTCCAACGAGATGCACCTTACTTCTACTCAAACTAAACTCATCATTTTCCGCCTGCACCATGGTTTTTTGTGCCTTTGGACTTGTATTCATTACACTGTATTGAAATAACTGCTTACATGTCTGACTCTCTCATGAGAGCAGCGGCTCCCCAACCTCTGGATTTCAAGCATGCATTGCATCCTATTCACTAAACCAACCGCCACCTCATAACAAGACTTTCTCCATGAGTCCTAAATTAGTTTAAACCTACAAGCCTCAAGTTACAAACAGGATGATGCAGCTTTGCTACAGCATGGTGGGTTGAGCTTAGGTGCTAATGCTTCATTGCTAGCAGGCGTGTGACTGGCTCGGTAATATGATTGTAGGGATTGATGTGTGGGTTATTTATGCCTGGGCCATGAAAACCCCGAATGTCCGGCTAATTGTGATAAAAGCTGGTGACCAGATTCTATATATCTGTAAGACAAGGCCAGAGGCTCCTCACTTTGTGGCATCCATTTCTATTTCAACAGCTTTTCCTGTTACACTTGCTCGATCTGTCTGTAGAAGTGCTGTCCTTTCCTGATGAGAGGAACTCAGAGCTCCTGGGCCTGCAGGCTCCTGGAACATCAGCCATCCCCTCTATGCTATCAGGAAGAGCAACCACTCTCTGGAGAGGAAATTCCTGAATCCTGACTCTCACAGCCAGGGACTCTCCCCTTCTCCCACTTCTGACTCTGGAGAGGGTGGGAAATGGCACGAGAGCCTGCTTTTGTCTCAGTCACATCTGGTAAATTGATGTTCCATCCTTTGGATGAAAAAGGCCTTCTCTTAGTCCCACCATTGTAATGAGGAAATTAACCTTTAACCAGCAAATTTCTCTCACACACACAATTTTTAAGATATGACAAAATATTGCTGACTTTTCATTTTGCCAAGTAAACATAAAACAAAACAAAGCCCTACCATTTACTATCATCTTTTCAAGGAAATATGCACATACGAATATAACCTCCCATTATAAAGGAAAGATTTCATATGGAATATATTTAGATTTATTTGAAGACTCATTACACTGTCCTCGTTTTTTCTCAATTCATCAAGGTAGTGAAATGGACCCGTGAGTACTGTAGTATGGAGTATGGGAAAAACTACACCAGACTGGGCGCCTGGGTGGCTCGGATGGTTAAGCGTCTGCCTTCGGCTCAGGTCATGATCTCAGGGTCCTGGGATCGAGTCCCGCATTGGGCTTCCTGCTCCTTGGGAGCCTGCTTCTCCCTCTGCCTCTCTCTCTCTCTGTCTCTCATGAATAAATAAATAAAATCTTTAAAAAAAAAAACTACACCAGACTGTGAACTCCTCTGAGCAAGGAGTGGTTTTTCTTCATTCGTGTCTTCCCAGGACCTAACTCAGAGCCTGGCTTCTGATAAGTGCTCACCACGTTTCTGTGGAAGAAAAGAAGAAAGGAACAGAGGAAGGAAAGAATTCCCCAGTTGGTGCACCATGACAGGAGACAGATGTCAAAAGCTATTGCCCATGGGGTCCTGGAACAAAATTGTCTCTACCCCAACTCTACTCCGTGACCTCTTTGTAGAGCCAACAGCTGATGCGCCTACTCCCTTGTTTAACTGTCTTGAGAAGTCCTGCACTGCTGTGTGAGAAAGTCCAAACTTAGCAGAGTACACTAGTTACTTCATAATTGGTCTCTGACGACTCTTTCTAGTCCTCTGTCCAGACACCCCCCGCAGGACACCCCTTACCTCGACTCATACTAAACTCGCTGTGCTCCCCATTCACTGTGCTCCGTTGTGCCTTTCTAACTCCTGCTCCCTCTGCCTTGAATCTGCTTTCTCCTTCCTTTCAGATTGGCCAACTCCCAGCTCATCCTTTGAAAAGATGCAGTTTAAGTGTCTCTTTCCCTCCCTTTTTCATGTTAGCTGATCCCTTCTCCCAGATCCCATGTTACCTGTACAACAGCAATTAGCAACCTGGATTATGATTATTTCTATGCCTCTCTTCCCCGCAGGACTGCCTCTTGGAGGACAGGGACCATGATTTTTCCATTCTCAAATCTCCAGTGTCTGGCACTCTTTGTGAATAAATGAATGAATGGGGGAAAAAACAATGAATTAATCAGCTAACCTCCCTTTCTTACTGGGCAGTCCAGAGTTAGAGCCAACTGTGGATTAGGGGAGTAAATTCAGGTTCCTTCTCCCATAGAGTATGAAAAGCCATCTAGGACATTCCCACTCTCTGACCAAAACCTCACAGCATCCTTCATTACCTGTAGTGCCTGAGGCATTGCTGAGGCTAAGCAAGGAAAATTCAGGTGTCATTTCCCCACAAAGTTACTTACACAAACCCATTCAACTCTTCCTTGAAGCTATTAGTGCCAAGAGCAACCGTCAGGGGATTTGGTACTCCATAAAGGAATAGAGAGTCTGGGTTGAGGGCTTCAAATTTAGGTTTTGTTGAAACTGAAATTATAGTTGAAGAGTGAATAAAGTCTTGGCATGTTGATTACTCTCAAATACGCTTGCCAAATATAAAATGTGAGAAAACATATCACCCACAAAACTATCTTTTCTTAATGGTCTTTCTTGCTTATTCCTAATTATTATTATAATTTTAATGATTTGCGCTCCCATCAATTTCACAATAACGTGCTCCATGTCTTCTAGCCATTATACTCAAAAAGTGGGGTCAGGATATGCTTCTTGACTCATATGTTTAATATAACCTGGGCACAGCCAAGACTCCTCTGACCCAGGCTCCACCTGCCTCTAAAAGATTGGTTCATTCACGCAATTTCTAAATTCTGGGAAATCGGGATACCTGTGCCTGTCCAGGTGCAGATACCTTTGCAGGATGACAGAATTTTAAACTTCTGGAGCCCTAGAGTGATTTGAAGCCAACAGAACCATCTGCTTAGCAGCACCCCAGGGCAGGAGGGGAGTGCGGAAGAAAAGGAGATTGGGTTAGGAGGTTAGAACGACCAAGTGGGAAAGCAAGAACAAAGATATTCAGAGAGGAAAATGGCTAAAGTGGGCAGGAAAGGGCCAGAAAACAAAGATGACAAGAAAAAGAGGAGGGAGAGTATAGAGGTAGAAGGATCACATAGGTGAAAATAATGAAGAGGGGAAGGGCTGAAGGAGAAAGGGCCCAACCCATCTGACCACATGCTCATTTCCTCCAGAGGAGGGGCAGTCTCATCCCCCATTTAACCCCCCAAAGTGTTCAATAAGTACTTACTGACCCCAGCACTGTTTATGGACAAACGGTTCAACAAGAGAATCCAAGTGTCTGGTCAGGTATAATCCTGGGACTGGGGTTCAGGCATTCATAGCACCCTCTAATTTCTCTTTCCATCCTAGGCTCTCAATCTTGTCTGTTAGAAGCATGATTTCAGGCTGTGGTAGATTTTGAGTCAGCAGGGTCAGCTCCCTATGCTGGGCTCATCCACCCCAAAGGAGGCCACAGACCATGGTTAACCCATCAAGTTGTGATATTCACCCACTTCTCCCAACTGAAAATAAATAATTCCCTTTGGCTGGATGTAGAAGAGATTCAAATGAAGAATTTTTGATGCAGATGCCTGGTCTTCAGTGCACACTCTGCCCGTCTCCCCTTTTAGGGAATGAGTCTTCCCTAGAACTCATTAATTTCAGCACAAGGGCTACTTTCCTAGGCTTGGTCCTTGAGCCAGCCTCTCTCTCTATCCCCTTCAGGTAGCTATTGGCTTAACTGTCTCTCCCCTCCTCTCTGGCTTAGCTTCTTCTAAAGGAAGGCCTGAAGGCAGGACTGCTCCAGATATTCTCTGCTCTGCTAGGCTCCTCAATGGCTTGGTGAAGTTTCCAATTCTTTCCTTTCTAGATCTCCCCACCAATCTACGCCTAGAATCATCTTGGTAGAGAACTCAGCATCTTATAACCTCCTTTTTAATAAATTCTTATTTGATCTGCCTTCTATTTTATTTTTACTTTTTTAAAGATTTTATTTATTTATTTAACAGAGAGAGACACAGTGAGAGAGGGAACACAAGCAAGGGGAGTGAGAGAGGGAAAAGCAGGCCTCCTGCCTAGCAGGGAGCCCGATGCGATGCGGGGCTTGATCCCAGGACCCTGGGATCATGACCTGAGCCGAAGGCAGACGCTTAACGACTGAGCCATCCAGGCGCCCTTATTTTATTTTTTTATATATATTTTTAAAGATTTTATTTATTTTTTTGACAGAAAGAGACACAGCGAGAGAGGGAACACAAGCAGGGGGAGTGGGAGAGGGAGAAGCAGGCTTCCCGCCGAGCAGGGAGCCTGATGCAGGGCTAGATCCCAGGACCTGGGATCATGACCCGAGCCGAAGGCAGACCCTGAACAACTGAGCCGCCCAGGCGCCCCTCCCTTCAATTTTATAGTTAAATCCAGTGCTAATAGTGAAATAACACATGGAAAAAAAAAAAATCCTTCAGAGTCTGGATGACTAGTCCCCAACTTCAAGCCCTCTTTTCTCATAACTAAAATATCCTAGAGCCTCTGAGTTTTCAGTTTAGGCCCCACTGAAACCTCTTTGAGCTCTGCCATTTATCTCTGGAAAAGCACTGAATACAGCAAGAGGCTATGGGCATGCTGACATCTGCCCATCAGCAAGCCAGAAATGATGGCTTCAATTTCCTTTCTCATTTTATTTATTCCCAGGCTGCTCCCACCCCACCTTCATAGGCCAGTTCTTATTCTTATAGTCAGAGTAATAAAGCTATTCTCCATTACTTATTGGGTTGCACGCTTCCTCCCTGTCACACACACCCCTCATGCCCTCTCTTCTGCCTCGCAATCACCCTCATTTGTCCCTCTGCCTCCTCTCTCTCACCCCTTCCAGAGGGAATTCAGGGTCATTGGCGTTCCCTCAAAGTTCTACACTCTTCTTAGAACCTTCTGACAGCATTCTCAGCTAGGTTGGTGAAAACAATGCTAAATACATTTTTTAAAGGTTTTATTATTTTTTTAAGATTTTATTTATTTATTTGTCAGAGAGAGAGAGAGAGAGAGAGAGAGCACAAGCAGGGGGAGCGGCAGACAGAGGGAGAAGCAGGCTTCCCGCGGAGCAAGGAGCCCAATGTGAGACTTGATCCCAGGACCCTAGGATCATGATCTAGCTGAAGGCAGATGCTTAACAACTAAGCCACCCAGGCATCCCTTTTAAAGATTTTTATTTATTTATTTGAGAGAGAGGGAGGGAGGGAGTGCACACTAGAGGGAGTGCGGAGGGGCAGAGGGAAAGGGAGAAGCTGACTCTCCTGCTGAGCAGGGAGCCCACGTGGGACTAGGACTGATCCCAGAACCTTGAAATCATGACCTGAGCCAAAGGCAGATGCTTAACAGACTGAGCCACCCAGGTGCCCCTAAATACATTCTTTACGATATGTTTCATATTTACTGATCTTCTCATGCCAATGTTTCAGGCTATGTATCTATTGACCCTAAAAAACCTGCCATCCCAGGGATAATTGAAAAATCCCGAGGGGATTCATGGGCCACAACCCAGCTGAGTTTATCCTCTCCCATTCCAACAACAGGAATTGTTATTTCTCAGCTGTGCTAACCCCAAATGCCAAAGCACTGGACCCTACAGACTGGGTCTGGATCAGAAACCAAGAATTCTGTGAGGACATTGTGTAGGCACCTGTGTATCATTCCTCTTGCCAGCATGCTTGACATCCTTGGGCAGTAAATATAAAGAGATGCAATTCAGCATGTGGGGTAAGGCATGGGGCTTTGGAGTCAAAACCCGAATTTAAGTTCTGCCCTGACATTTATTACCTGCATGAACTCAGTCAAGCCACTTAACTTCTCTATGCCTTAGTTGTTAAGTGTAATACCTCCCTGATTGTAAGGACGAAGTAAGAATATGTACGTAAAGCATCTAATGCAGTGTCTGATACATGATGACCACCCGATAAATGTTAGAAATTATTGTGATGTGGGTCGCCTGGGTGGCTCAGTTGGTTAAGCGACTGCCTTCAACTCAGGTCATGATCCCGGAGTCCTAGGATCAAGTCCCACATGGGGCTCCCGGCTCAGCGGGGAGCCTGCTTCTCCCTCTGACCCTCTCCCCTCTCATGCTGTTTCTTACTCTCTCTCTCAAATAAATAAATAAATAAATAAATAAATAAATAAAATCTTTTAAAAAAAGAAATTATTGTGATCATATATGAATGGACATAAGTCAGATAAACTGTTCAAACCCATCACAGGCTTTTTAATAAAGAAACACAGCCGTACTTTTTTCTTTAAGCATTGCCTCCAGGAGTTGCTTTAATGAATTGCTTGAAAGGAGTGATTTATAAGTACCATATTGTCGGAATGCAAATAGATACTTCAAAGAGGTGAAAAGTAACTTGTTTTCTTGAGTGGGACAAACATTCCCCTTGGGATCTTGTTTATAAACTCAAATATTTTGTAAGCAAATAGCATTAAGATGAGCTCCAGCTCTTATTTAGGTGAAATGATCACAAAATTATATTCCTAAACTTTTAACTAAATGAAGGTTTTACCCAATCAACAAGGAGCCATTGCTCACATGAAATGCCCTAATTTCAAAAGCACAAGGAAAAATGTCAAACTTGAGGTTTTTCCTTTTATACATCTTTATTGTAGTCTTGCAAAATATTGGGTAATGGCCCAACTATTGCACATATTATTCATGTATGGGTTATCCAAGGCAGATATCTAACCAACCCTATGTTTGCTTCTGTTTTATCTGCCCTTTATCTTTACTGCCCCCCAAACACACACATACAAACACACGCACACTCGCATATTGACATACTACTCTCCCACACACACTCACATACACTCACACACACACACACACTGACTCACACATTCACACACACTCATGTACTAATATACTCTCTCACACACATACTCACATACACACTCTCTCTCTCTCTCTCTCTCACACACACACACACACACACACACACACACACACACACACGCACACAAACCCACTTGGCCCAAAACAAGCAGAGCCCAGAACTGCCTATTCGGTGGTTACAGAAGATGTTGATTCTTGGGAAAAGCATCTTTGTTCCTTTTCCCCCTTCTCTGTAGGTCTCCATTTCCTGAATATCATACAGTGAAGGAAAAGAAAGCAGGAGGAAGGAAGGAAAGGAAATCATGGAATATGTACCCCAGCCCAGCAGTGCAGGCTGTGAGAAACAGAAGGCTCCTTCTCCCTGTGTGCTGGCATCTCTCTTGCCATTTTACTGAAACTTTGGGGTGTTTTTTACTCTGCAGCACCCACGCTGCCTCCCTTTCTGCCAAACCTCCTTGTTGTGACAGAATGAGAGGCTGGTGGGTTGGGGGAAGGGGAATGCAGTAGGTAGCCTGAGGGCTGAGTTACAGCTCCCCCTCCAGGAACAGGAGAGGGGGGATTCAGCTACAGACAAATCCTAGAAGCCCCCCTAGCGCCGAACCTCATACATACCCAGAGCATCTGTATACACACAAAGCTGTGAACCAACCCCCAAGCCCTCCCCCACCCCCCACAGGGCTAGAACTCAGCTGGCATGGCACACATTCAGTATATGTGGTGCCGAAGCGAGCACATGGCCACGCATTCAGTAACACTTGCTCAAACCTCTCCTCAGGAAGCTCCACACAGGGCACCCAAGGGCTCCTTCCCAGGGCTCCAGAAACACACCCTGGAAAACACAGACACAAGTCCCAGGTAGGGGGCAGAGGAAGTGTGGGCTACAGCCCACGTGCTGGGCCTCCTCACTCTCCCTCAGGTTCAGCTCATGTCCAGAGCTTGTCTGAGGGAGAGGCCCCTCAGTATGAACAAAGGACAAAGGATTCAAGCACCTTTCAAAGCTCTCTCCAAGCTCCAGAAGAACCAGGCAATGAAAGCCAGCTGATACATCTGAACTCTAGGCTGAAGTAGAAAGGACCCAACATTGCCAGGCTTGATCCTGATCAGGAAAGTCAAAATGACATTCTCCACTGTTTGAAACGAGGCTTTATGAGCTCTGCTGCTAGTTGTCAGTCCAAGATGGACTCAATCCTCCTTCCTAGACAGTGCTGGGAAAGCAGACTGCCTTCCCGCCTCCCTAAAACCTTCTCTTTATTAGGCATCTGCACTATTTCTTGTACTATATGCTTATTATTATTATTTTTTTAAGATTTTTTACTTGACACAGAGAGCCAGCTAGTGAGGGAACACAAGCAGGGGGAGCGGAAGAGGGAGAAGCAGGCTTCTGGCTGAGCAGGGAGCCAGATGCGGGGCTCGATCCCAGGACTCTGGGATCATGACCTGAGCCAAAGGCAGACGCCCAACGAGACTGAGCCACCCAGGCTCCCCTATGCTTATTATTTTTTAAAGTAATCTATGCCCAATATGGGGCCTGAACTCATGACCCTGAGATCAAGAGTCAGTATGCTCTACTGACTGAACCAGCCAGGGACCCCATTATTTTATTTTAATTTAAATAACTCTACAAGGTGCTATTGTAGAGAAAGGTAAGAAAGCTTGAGGCTCAGGGATTTTACAAGACTTGCTGGAGATTAAATGGCTATACAGTGAAGGAGCCAGTATTCACCCCATGCCTGGGTTACTCCAAACCTTTGCCCTTTCTACTGCTTCTCCAAGAGCAGTCCACTGGGAACCTTCTCATCTGCCTCTGAGTTAGTATGAGGCCATGTCTAGTGGTGAAGATAATAGTGTTGGGGTAGGCAGAAGAGGAACCTGCCTGTTGACCTTCTTTCAAAGAAGAAAAAAAGTAGAACAGCCTGGATCTGCTGACCCTCTGCTTGACCTCTAAACACCGTAGGATGGGCCCCGCTCATCCTCACTGGGTAGGCAGTAGTATCCAGTGGCACGGGTGGTTCATCTGGAGCTATTTCTCCTTCAGGACCCCACACTTTCTTGGCCAGGGTGCTGCATGGCTGCAAAAAGCCCAGCCCCGGTCATGCAAAGAATGTGTTGATTCAGAAACATTTGAAAAATTAATCAGCACATGATGATGCAGGCTGTTTGTTCAGGGCAACGGGCCGCCTAAGTTGCCATGTGCCAAACTCCCTCCTTCCCCTTTCCCCAGCTCCTCCTCCTCCCCAGGTCCTGGCTGTTACCCATGGCTTTCTGGCAGTGAGAGTCCTGTTCCCTCATTCCCTCAGGGGTGACTATTTACAAACCTCAACCTGCCAACTCAGCAGCTTCCTCAGGTAGGGGTAGGTGTGTTTGTGTGTGTGTGTGTGTGTTTCTTCTTCCTGAACAGACAAGTGGTGAATCCATTTGTTTCACAAGCTATGGAACAGGTCTTAGGAGGACAGGGACTCAGTTTTGCATCTGCTTTCAGGAAGCAGACATGAGCAGCAATCCTTGAGGCAAGAACTACAGATCGGGCTTTGTTGAAGATGACCAAACTAGAGATTATTCCTCCTGGAGGGGCTGCCACCAAAAGTTCATCTCATTTTTTTAAAAAGATTTATTTATTTTTTTAAGTAATCTCCACACCCGGGGTGCCTGGGTGGCTCAGTTAGTTAAGCATCTGCCTTTGGCTGAGGTCATGATCCCAAGGTCCTGGGACAGAGCCCCACGACGGGCTCCATGCCCAGCAGGGTGTCTGCTTCTCCCTCTCCCTCTGCCTTTCCTCACCTCCACCCACCACCCATCCCCATCCCCGCTCATGCTCATTTTCTCTCTCAAATAAATAAATAAAATCTTTTTAAAAAACTCTTAATAAAAAAAAGGTTTTATTTATTTATTTGTCAGAGAGAGCACAAGCAGGGGGAGCGGCAGGCAGAGGGAGAGGGAGAAGTAGGGAGCCCGATGCGGGGCTTGATCCCAGGACCCCGGGATCATGACCTGAGCCGAAGGCAGACACTTAACCAACTGAGCCACCCAGGCATCCCCAATAAATAAAATCTTTTTTTTTTAAAGATTTTATTTAATTATTTGACAGAGAGAGCGAGAAAGCACAAGCAGGGGTAACAGTAGAGGGAGAGGGAGAAGCAGGCCTCCCGCCAAGCAGGGAGCCCGATGCGGGGCTCGACCCCAGGACCCTGAGATCATGACCCGAGCCGAAGGCAGATGCCCAAACATCTGAGCCACCCAGGCGCCCCCCCCAATAAATAAAATCTTTAAAAAAAAGTAATCTCTACACCCAACATGGGGCTTGAACTCACAACCTCAAGATCAAGAGTTGCACGCTCCACTGACTGAGCCAGCCAGGTACCAAGAAAGTTTATCTCTTTTTTTTCTTTAGATAGGAGGAGGGGCAGAGGGAGAAAGAAAGAGAATCTTAAGCAGGCTCCACACCCAGCACAGAGCCCGATGTGGGACTTGATCTCATGACCCTGAGATCATGACCTGAGCCGAAATCAAGAGTGGGACACTTAACCAACCGAGCCACCCAGTCATCCCAAGCTTATCTCATTTTATCTCCTTCCAAATAGGCATGCTTTTCCCTTCACCCCAGACAAATATGATTCATTCAACTACTCAGTCAACAAGTATTTATTGAGCACCTACTATGAATCAGAAACTGTTCTGTGCAGGGATATGCTGGTAAAAGACAGAAAAGCACTGTACTTTCATTGCACTTGCATTCTAGTGGGAGAAGGCAGATAAGAAACAAGTAAACCGATAATCAGTGCTAGGATGAATATCAAATAAGAGGATATTATAGAGCAGGGATTGGATCAGCAAACTATGGCCCACTTCCAGTTTTGTAAATAAAATTTATAAAGTAAATAAAGAACACTCAGCAGGGACCTACTTTATTTTCTCTCTTTTTCTTTGTATTTTTAAATTAATTTCTGAATAATGTATTCAATGAGTTTAAATTTAAACGAAAAAATAGAAAAGAATATGCAGAGAAGCCTCTTCACCAGCTCTGTTTCCTAGCTCTCCAGTTTCCCTCCCTATAAACAACAAATGTTAATTTCTTGTGCATCCTTCCAGAGGAATTTTTCATATAAAAAGCAAATACATGTGTATAGTCTATATTTTCACCCCGAGTAAGCTATTTTAAATTGGGAGATCAGAAAAGACTTATAATTTAGGCTAAGACTCAAATGATATGAAGGTGGCAGCCAGGCGAAGATCTCAGAACAGCAGCTTCCAGGGTTTTGGAATAGCTAACACAAAGGCCCTGATGCTAGAATGGACCAGGCAGGTCTGACGGTGAGAAAGTCGGCTAATGTGTCTGGGGCACACTGGGCCAGAGGGCAGTGACTGGAGATAAGTTGGAGAGAAACTAGGAAGCCGGAAGATTCTCCTTCTAAGGACTCTTTAGTGTCCTTATACCCCTGCTCCTGAGTTTCCACAATGGGGTGAGAGGGAAGTCACTCCTAACATCTAACTCTAGCCTTCTTTTTTTTTTTTTTTAAAGATTTTATTTATTTATTCATTAGAGACAGAGAGAGAGAGAGGCAGAGGGAGAAGCAGGCTCCCAAGGAGCAGAGAGCCCGATGCGGGACTCGATCCCAGGACCCTGGGATCATGACCTGAGCCGAAGGCAGACGCTTAACCATCTGAGCCACCCAGGCGCCCTAACTCTAGCCTTCTTTGCATCCTCTTGAGTCTTAAAAGGGGGCCACTCTGTCTTTTAATAATAGACTTCATCTGTATCTGCTGCATACATTTATATGAGCATGGAGAAAGGTATGGAGCAGAACAAGGGTATGGAAAGGGGTGTGGGGGCTAACATGATTAGTGTCTCTAAAAGCAGGTTCTGACATCAGAGTTCTCAGTCCAGGAGCTTGGTAAGGTTTTGTAAAGATGATGATTATCAATCTGAATTGAGCAGATGGGTCCTTTCCTGGTGGCAAAGACAGAGAGTAATAACTTTCCACCCAAAGCTTTGCTTTGCAAAATGTATGGAATTCTCAACTTATGCAACAGTTACATGGCCATAAAGTTTCAATCTCAGGTTTTCTAGAGCACCTGCCATGTGTTTTGGTATCTTAGGAAAAGCAAGTGAGGTAGAGCAGCTAGTCCCTATGCTGAAGGAGTTTATAATCCAGCTGGGAAAAGAGAACTTAAACTTGAGAAATAATGGTAGGTTAACCTAGATGGTGCTTACTAGTTCAGACAAGCTAGAAACCAACGTGAACAAGAGCTGTCAAAGAAACTTACGGGAAGATGAATTGAGAGCTGAGTCTTAAAGGACAGAGAGGATATGGGGTGCCTGGCTCGTTTAGGTGGAAGAGCCTGTGATTGATCTTGGGGTCGTGAGTTCGAGCCCCACATTGGGTCTAGAGATTATGTCAATAAATAAAATTTTTAAAAAGGAGAGACAGAGAAGATATGAATAAAAATAATTCTATCTTGATTAAAAGAAGATAATGTGAATAAAGAGCCAGCAATTGGTATAGTAATGCTCAATAACTAGAAGCAGTTGCAGCTTCCTTTTCCTCTTTTCTTATTATTGCTACTTACAGTTTACAAAACACTTTCTAATAAATCACTTCATTTAATATTTACAATAACACTGTGAATGGGTAGGGTAGGTATTACTGTTTCCATTTTACAGCTGAGGAAACTGAGGCTCAGGATGATTAAATACACTGCCCAAGTCACAGAACAGAAACTGAAAGGTGCTTTGAGTTTAATAACGCAGGCTCTCTTTATTGTGGAAAGAGCAGCAGGAAATTCATGCAGGAAGAACAGCAGGAACCAGAGAAAGAAGCAGGGAGCATAGCTAAACTGCATTATGTGTCAGTTGTACCAGGCCGGGGGGGCACGCACTCTCTTCACAGGAGCCTACAGGCTCTGCCTTCTCCCCTAGATAGGCCCCCTATTCCCAGATCACAAGTCCCAGCTCAGGAAAAGGAGGACTTATTGGAGGACAACCTCAACAGAGTAGGAACACTGAGCAAAAGAAATTCACCACTTCTACAATCTTGTTAGCACTGCAGACCTACACACATGCATCAGACCTGCAGGTTGTCAATGGCAAGTTACTAAGCCCGAGGCCTGAAGTAAATTAGGCCATGTCTCAGAAAAACAGGTTATGTTACTCATATTAAGTATTTGTGCAGATTAAAATGTCATGTCCTGTTTTGTGAGTCTTTTCTCAGGATCCTGCTGAGTGGCTGGAAGGGCTACCTTGCACACCCTTCGCTCAGCCCCACCTGAGCACTTAGCCTATTCCTACCACTTCCCAGAGGGCACTGGTTGAGATGAACTACCTACCTGTTGTCTATCAGAGTCAGGCTATGAGGCCTGGGGCAAGGGGCTTCAGTGACTGCCTTTGGAATGAGGCTGCCTTCCGGGGTTGCTCCTGGCAACCAAGCTGCTCCAGAGGCGTTCATTTCTTAGAGGAGACCTGGGAGCTGGAGGAGGTCACTAACCCATAGGATGCAGAGAATATACCAGTCACTGTCCTCTTTTCCTCCTCCTAGTCCCAGGTCCCACTGCCGTGATGAGTACAAGTGCTGTCCCGGCACCTGTCTTCCCCAGGTCAACAGGATCAGCCTGAGATTCTCCCTGAGGACAGGGAGGTTCATTTGAACATGTCTGGTTTGCCCTGCACAGAGATCCAGGCACTCAACACTTTCTTGGCCAGTTCCTGACACACCACATGCCCTCAAGTGACTAACACAGTTTCACCCTTTCTCCAGGAAGCCTACCTTGACTTGCCTCCTGTGCCCCAGGCAGGGATAGGTGGCCCTGCCCATGAAAGCCAGAGCATCACTCTACCGTAGCACCCATTACCCTGCATGTATTTATCTGTTGTTATTATTAGCTCCTTGAGATCAAGGGCTGTGTCTTATTCTAGCATAGGGCCTGGCATGCAGGAGGTTCAAAATACGTGCCTTTTGAATGGAAAAATGAATGACTGCGAACACAAAATTCTGACAAAAGCAAACAGGGGAGGTGGGCGGGTGCTTCTCCAGCACTGGCTGGAGGAAGCAGCACACACAGAGCACAGACGGGCTCAGGAATGATTCCGCTTCCTCTAGAAGGTAGGGCATGAGAAGAGAACAAGGAAGGCAGGCCTGGGCCATGCAGGACAGTCTCAAAAGCTGAACTAAACATTTGGGAAAGGAGAGGGACAAGCTCAAAGCAGCATTTTAGGAAGACGTATCTGGCCAGGTGTGCAGGGTGGACCTTAGGCGAGAGCCAGCTGGCAGGGAGACTGGCCAGGAGGCTGTTTTGACAGTCCAGACCTGACATGTGAAGGGTCTAGACAGGAGCAGTGACAGGGGAAATGCAAGCAAGAAATAGGCCTCCCAGCACTAATGGACGGCTTCTTCACACTGCCTGGGAAGGCCAGCAGCTGCCTGACCTTGGTTAATTGGCATCATGTGGTTGCCATCCGAACAGACTGGCCACTGAGCACTGAGCTCTCTGCAGAAATCTCAGCTGCCATCCTGAGTGCTGCTGTAACTTCAAGGCGGCTCAGTGGTAGTGGCGGGGAGGCAAAGTCCAGGAGAGCATTTTCTAACCCAGTAATCCTGGAACAGTGGTCCACCGTATAGTCTAGGCATCCTGCAAAGGAAACTATGGAGTTCTCTGCTCAGATAATGTCGGGAGACTCCAGATTCAACCAAGGGCAAAGCTGTTTCTTTACTGTAGTATCTCAAGGGAGCCACATGCCTCCTCTTCCACCCCGTGTTTATCAGCTTAAATGGCAAGAGTCCTCTTCATGCCGCACCCATTCGCATCTCCTAAAGGAGCACTCGCAGAAGACTCTGGAATCAAATCTGTTTGCCTTGCCTCCGGCAGGACACTTGTGGACTATACATGTGGAGCACACTGCCCGCACGCCCACCACCCTTGCTGAGAGGAGTCACTTCACCTACCGCCCCCCCCCTCGGAAGCAGGAAGCTGCTTACAAGCCATGGCTGTGAGGCCAGTCGGCCTGGATTCAAATACTAGCTCTACCGCTTAATAGTTATCCAGCCTCTCTGTGCTGCAGTTTCCTTATCTACACAATGGGGAAAATAGAACCAACTTCAGTGGGGTTGTTTGGAGGATTATATTAGTGAGATAAGCCCTGAAGAGCACGTAGCACTGTGGTTGATGGAGAGTAATCCCTCCATGTGCGGTGCTTTTTTTTTTTTTTTTTAATCTTACACAGCCGAATATTCTATGATGAGAGCCCAAGCCTCCAACCATAGCTCTGAAGTGAGGCAACCTAGCAAGACCTGGTACAAAGAAGTGAGGGGGTCAAATTCTCTCTCTGGGAACGCAGGAATGGAACTTGGGGCTATATGATGAACAGGGGAGTGAAAGCTGACAAGATCATAGAAGAACCAGGGTAGGTAGCTGGGCCTGAAGATCACAGCAAGCGATCGGTCCACCATCTGCCCCTCCCTCTCCATGCCAAAATGCTCATCTTCCCGGGTCCCTGTTTGTGCCCTTCCTTTATCAGAGAAGCATCGGGCCTTCAGGTATTTCAAGCCAGTGGCTTCCTAGCTGGAGTACTATTACTAAGATCTGTTTCTACCTACAGAAAATTTCCAACATCAAATGAGCGGGGTTTTTCCTTGCAACAACAACCAGTTCTCCAACTCTTTGGACACCAGCTGGTGTCCTACAACTTCATTCAATTCTGACACTACCTGGAGTTAGCCTCAGATCTCACAGGTTAAGGGCTCAGTCTCCTAAGACTGCCCCCACTTCAAATGCCAATCACAAATCCCTGGCTACCTCTACTTCTGACCAACCAGTTATAAGTTAGGGGTTCTTACAACTTCTACTCCAGATGCAATAATTTGCTAGAACAGCTCACAGAACTAAGGAAAACACTTTACTTACATTCACTGGTTTATTTATAAAGGACATTATAAAGGATATAATGAATAGGCAAATGAAGAGGTATACAGGGTGAGGTCCAGAAGGGTCCTGAGCACAGAACCTTCTGTCTCCATGGATTTGGGGTACCTCACCCTCCTGGCACCATGGATGTATTCACTGAAGTGGAAGCTCTCTGAACATTGTCATTTAGGAACTTTTATGGAGGTCTCACCACATAGGCATGATCGATTATTTACTCAATCTCCAGTCTCTCTCCCCTCTTCAGAGGGTGGGTGGAGTGGGATGAAAGTTCTAGGCCTCTGGGTGCCTGGGTGGCTCAGTCGGTTAAGCGTCTGCCTTCTGCTCAGGTCATGATCCTGGAGTCCTGGGATTGAGCCCTGCATCAGGCTCCCTGCTCAGTGGGGACCCTGCTTGTCTCTCAACCTCCGCCCCTCCCCATGCTCGTGCTCTCTCTCAAATAAGTAAAATAAAATCTTAAAAAACAAAAAAACCCCAAAAAAACAAAGTTCTAGGCCTCTAATTAAGGCTTAGTCCTTCTGGTGACCAGCGCCATCCTGAAGCTATCTAAAGTCCCACCAAGAATTGCCTCATTAGAACAAAGGAGGCTCTGGTCACCCTGAAAATTCATATGGATTTAGGAGCTCTTTTGTCAGAAACAAAAGATGCTGCCATAACCCTCATCAGTCAGGAAATTATAAGGGTTTTAGGAGCTTTTGTCAGGAAATGGGGACAACGATCAAATACGTATTTCTTATTATGCCCCAGGTACCAACTCAATAGGTGTTTATAGACTCTTACTGTACGGGTAAGAATCTCATGTCACATCCTCCATGACTCAGGAGACACCACTGCATCTTTTACTCTCCCTTCACCTCTCCTTGCCCTCACCACACACATATCTTTCCAGGGCTTACCTTGAACTCAAAAGCTTTCACACATTCCAAGGAGAGGCCTTTGGATTTGGAAGGCAGAATGAAGGAATGGGGAAATAATTCCTTCCACCAACACAGCATTTTACAAAGTGCTTTTATGCACATTACTTGATTTTGATAATAGCCTTTGAAGAAGGTATTACTATTCCCATTTTAGAGACTACAAAAAAAACTAAAGTTTAAAAAAGTGAAATAATAGCCCAAGCTCACACAGCTACGTGGAGTAGAATCAGGCCCTGTACCCAGCACTTTTGATCTCTAAGCTAGGGGCCTGTTCACTATACCCTCTAATCTGGCCTCCACCCCAATCCAAGACTCAAGGTCAGGCTCACATACTCAAGAAGCATGGCTTTGATCTGACAGAGAATTTGTCTCTGGGCAGGTCACACTTGGTTCTGTGGATTTGTGGGTAGGCAGGACCCCAAAATACCTAGCTCTGGCTCTGGAAATGACTTTTGAGAGCAGGTGAGCTGGTGATGGCATTCAGGGATGCCAGAAGTAGAGTCTTGGATCAGAGCTGCTCTGCTCCCTCTTATCGCACACTCTCCTCTGGGGAACTCTCCAGCAGCTGTGATATGGTTGGGTTTAATATTCTGCCCTGATGTGGTCTGACAGCAGCTAAAAGGCTGGAGTAGCAAGATCCTAAGGCTGAAAATCCCTCCGTGGAAACGTGGTTTCTTGTTACTACTCTTTGTGTTCTGTATACCAGGGACTCAGGAAGTCAGACACTTCGATTATCTGATAGATTCTGCGTCTCATTCGTTAGCCATGGTAAGAGGCATATCACCCTTCTCTAGCCTCCAGAGAGGCCAACCTAAGCACCGTCGGGGAGAAGACGGCTTTCTGCTTCCTTTGCTTTCCTTTTTAGATCTGTCCCTCCTCTCCTCCTACAGTGGGAACCATTTTCTTCTCACTCAGGAACCAGCTTCTGAAACCTGGGACTCACTTCATCTCTGCCCTCACTTTTCTTCATCTACCAGCTTTATCACAGAATCTCTCAGAGGGCACCCACCCCCAAATCCCTTATGTTTCCATCCTCTCAATTCCAGGACCTCTTCATTACAGTAGGGGGAGAGCAGGATAGATTCCTTCTCATCCTCCCTGTGCTGTGGGGATGCGAAGGTAAGTGGTGTGAGCCCTCATTCTACCCTACCCCAATTACTACCCTTCCCAGCTCCACCTCAGCTGTCAAAGCCCATGATGGCACACAGACTAAGGCAACCATACAAAGTTCCCCCAAGGGACCTGGAGGAAGGCTCCGAGCTTTTTACATTTCTCCCAACACACATTCACACTCAACTCTCCCTCTCTCTCTCCCTCCATACAAGGAGGTGTAATGGAATCGTCTATTAAATGCAGCAGCTGCCAGAATGTTAGGCTGACTGGGCAGAGGACCTGAACACATTTATTCCAAACTATAGCCCCCATCACATATCTCAGGTTTTTATCTTTTAATTTCCACATTGTGCCTCAGCCAGGTCACTGAATGCCAACTCCCGGTCTGAGAGCCCACACATTTCCCTGGACTACACCCTGATGCCTTCCCGTCTACCAGCCACCGGGAGTTGGCATCCCCACCTGATTACCCGGACACTGTGACCAGAGACTCCTCAAGTAGTGCATGGAGATGTGGGAGGGAGGACGGAGAGAAGGGGGTAAGTCAGCACACATCTCCCAAAGTCCACTCATATCCAAGAAAATGTTGCTTAAAAAGCCCCAATTGTGGAAACTTTCTTTGACATTTGTCTACAATTGTGACAATTTACTACAATGTAGAAAAGTCTAAAAGCCACTCTCAAGAAAACACTGCCTGTTTCTGAAGACTTTGGACCTGAGACCAGCACCAACCGTCAGTGCTACCTGGTACCTGCCTTGTCCTCCATCTTCAGTTATTAGAAAGTCATACATTTTACCAGTTGTTTAGAGTAAAGACAACAAAACAACTTTAATTAGAGTAGGGCAAAATCCTAGAAGATCAGCTATGTACAATTTGGCAAATTATGGGAACACAACTTGGTCAAGGGTGGAACCCTTGCTTCCCACAAGAGTCTGCTTCAGCTCTTGGTTCTTCCTGCTTCTCCCAGCTTTATCCTTGACCTACAATTCTCAGAGCATCCATTCCACAAATATTAACTCAGTGCCACCATGTGCCAGGCTGCTCCTCCTGGCATAGCGCTTGGATTCATGGCAAGACTGCCTCTTCCTTGTGGTTCTCTGACATCCCCACCTGATTCCCCGGACACTGTGACCAGAGGCTCCTCAAAGCAGCTAGACTGATTTGAGCCTTTCTTGAGCTGAGCTTGCCTTTCTTCACACCTGGGTCTAGAAAGTGCCATTCACAATTAACTGCTGAACCTATAATCTGTGTTTTGTAAGAAATTTCATTTGAATGAGCTAGATATACTCTAAAGTTAAAGAGGAGAATAGACTATGCACACTGTAATGGACACGTCCTTAGGGAATCAGTTTCTCCCATTCCCTAGTTATTCTAAGACCACATGGTTCTGGAGGGACAAGATGCTCCCTACAACTTCAGAGGTAAGGACACGAGCCAGACTTATAGCCCATTAGATTACTTTGCAGCAACTGGTTCAGAGAAGGACATATGACTCAAACCATACCAATCACAGTTTTCTCTGTGTTTTTGCAGGAGCAATGGGAAAAGATACATGCTTTCTCCCTCTGGAATGGTGGGTTCTACTGGTTTGGGGCTATTGGTGGCCATCTGGCTGCCACGTGTAGAGAGCCTGCCTAAGAATGAAGCAATGCAGCAGCAAGCAAAGCTAAATGATGAAAGTAGTCTACACCTTTTTTTTTTTTTTAATATTTTATTTATTTGAGGGCCCCTGGGTGGCTCAGTTGGTTAAGCGACTGCCTTCGGCTCAGGTCGTGATCCTGGAGTCCCGGGATCGAGTCCCACATCGGGCTCCCTGCTCGGCAGGGAGTCTGCTTCTCCCTCTGACCCTCCCCCCCTCTCATGCTCACTCTCTCTCTCATTCTCTCTCTCTCAAATAAATAAATAAAATCTTTAAAATATATATATATATTTTATTTATTTGACAGAGAGATAGAGCACAAGTAGGCAGAGAGGCAGGCAGAAGGAGAAGGAGAAGCAGGCTCCCCGCCGAGCAGGGAGCCCGACGCGGGGCTCGATCCCAGGACCCTGGGATCATGACCTGAGCCGATGGCAGACGCTTAACCAACTGAGCCACCCAGGCGCCCCAGGAAGTAGTCTACACCTTGATGCATCATTTGAACTCATGGATTTAGTTTTCCTGAAGCAAGTCTACTCTCTGCAGATGTTTGGGAAGAAAACAGTTGCCTTTCAGTGGTCTGATATAAGGTCCTTAAACTACCTCAGTTTTATAACTACCTCCCACAAAATACATCAGGAGAAAAGTTACGGAAATGGGTAAGAGTTGTCCAAAATTCCCCTTTTCACCTCCAGATCTAAACACAAGATCCCAGATCTCTTGAGAACAAGAATCAGGAACCACTCTCATTCTAAAGTTTTTATTTTCTTTTTTTGGGAGCCTGGGTGGCTCATTCGGTTAAACATCTGTCTTCAGCTCAGGTCATAACCAAGAGTCCTGGGATGGAGTCCCACATCTCTGGCTCCCTGCTCAGCGGGGAGTCTGCTTCTCCCTCTGCCGCCCCACCCCCTCTTCTTGTGCCCAAACACACGCACGTGCTCATGCTGTCTCCCAAAAATAAATAAGGGGCGCCTGGGTGGCTCAGTCATTAAGCGTCTGCCTTCGGCTCAGGTCATGATCCCAGAGTTCTGGGATCGAGCCCCACATCGGGCTCCCTGCTCCGCGGGAAGCCTGCTACTCCCTCTCCCACTCCCCCTGCTTGTGTTTCCTCTTTTGCTATGTCTCTCTCTGTCAAATAAATAAATAAAATCTTTAAAAAAAAATGAATGAATCTTAAAGGTTTTTTTGGGGGGGACACCTGGGTGGCTTAGTTGGTTAAGCGTCTGCCTTTGGCTCAGGTCATGATCCCAGGATCTTGGGATCGAGACCCGCATCGGGCTCCTTGCTCAGTGGGGAGCCTGCTTCTCCCTCTCCCTCTGCCTGCTACTCCCCCTGCTTGTGCTCTCTTTCTCTGACAAATAAACAAACAAAATCTTTAAAAAAACTTTTTTTATTTGACATCTCTGTCAAAGCCGCCCCACCGACTGAGCCACACAGGTGCCCTCAGGAACCACTCTCATTCTAAAAATAGTGAGTCAAGGGGCACCTGGGGGGCTCAGTGAGTTAAGCGTCTGCCTTCGGCTCAGGTCATGATCCCATGATCCCATCGGGCTCCCTGCTCCACGGGGAGCCTGCTTCTCCCTCTCCCTCTGCCTGCTGCTCTCCCTGCTTGTGCTCTCTCTCTCTCTCTGTCAAATAAATAAAATAAATAAAAATAGTGAGTCAACTAAGTATTTGAGGCATGTTCCTAAATCATTGAGAATATCTGGAGGATTTACTGTGCTCTCACATTTTCCTGTGGCCACTATCAAAATAGATGGGCCAAGATATGTCAGTGGCATGCCAGGACCCAGTGACATGTCAGAGAGAGTTCTCTGCTCCTTTGCCTACTCCGTCCCTTTCTATCCTCACCATCACTGTGAAGGAGGTTAAGCTCTAAGAGGTAACCGAAAGCAGTTAAGGAGTTGTCTCACAGAGGCTTCCTTGGAAGAATGTAAGAATCTACCCTCATCCTCCCAAGATGGAGCCAGTTCCACATCTCTGAGTCCATGATGAAACCTGGACTCAGAGAAGAAAGCAGGGAGTAGAAAAGGAAGAAAGAGGGAAACCAAAGAGAACTATTATCAAAAGAGTGAAAAAGAATCTCCCAAGCACAAAAACAGCAACATGAAGAAGCCAGCAGATTGAGCAGAACATAGCAGGACCTGAGCGCCTGAAGCCCCCCCCATCACAGTAGGCAGTTCCCTGGGCAGGTGCTTACTTTCTCCTCTCAGACAACTTGTGACCCTGCCCGGGGGGCTGCGGAGGCTGGCTCGCTCGCTCCCAAACAGAGCACGGACCTGCCCAACTGACCACACTGTCTAGTCACGGCTCAAGGGTTCCTGCAGTCAAGATGCTTCCATAATTGGTTAAACCCATGGAACCTCAGCCTGTGGTTGTATGTTAACAAGGCTATTTAAACCCTCGATGGCAAGGAAAGTGCCACCGTCTGCCAGATGCCTGTTGAAGAAGCTGTCTATTGATTGCTAGAACACATCCTCATCCTCTCTCGTGGACCTTTATTCATCTAGACTTTTTGGACAGAGGAATAGGGGGTGTTGTTCCCAGTGCTCGTAATCATGGGGCATTAATCATTATCACTATCCTCACAGTCATTTGGGTTACTCAGTACTCTACCACTTGGGAGAGGTGCTGTCTTAAGTTGGAAGCAGAGCCTGAGACAGGATTCAGGTCATATGATGTATTGAGGTGTGCCCTCAGGAGAAAGAGAATGAAGGAAGCAGGAGATGGCAGGAAAGAAGAATGTAGCTGCAGCTTTGTGTTTGGCCTCAGCCTGATCCCACAGGGGAGCTCAGGAGCATGAATAGCACCAAAGAATTGATCTTTCCTTGAGGTAAAGGGGCTGGACTTCCTACCTCCTTGGCTGAAAGCTATAGGGGGTACAGATGGGGTCTCCCATCCACCAAGAGCAATTTTCTGTGACCTACTGGAACCCAATACAGCAGTTGGAGACATGGATACATTGACGTGGTAAAGGGGATTTGGGCAATATACCAACAGCCCACTAGGGCTACTGTATTAATCAGCTCTGGCTGACATAACAAATTACCATGGACTGGGTGGCTTAAATTTATTTTCTCACAGTTCTGGAGGCTGGAAGTCTGAGGTCAGGGTACCAGAGTGGCTGAGTTCTTACAAGGGCTTTCTTCCCAGCTTGCACGTGGCCACCTTCTTGCTGTGTGCTCACAAGGCAAGCCCTCTGATGTCTCCTCTTATAAGGGCACTATTTCCATTATGAGGGTCCCAGACTCGTAACCTCATCTAAACCTAAATATCTCCCAAAGGCCCTTCTCCAAATGCCATCACATTGGGGGTTAGGGCTTTAATCATCTGAATTTCAGGGGGACACAATTCAGTCCATAGCAGCTACCACTTTGTAAACAGGGAAAAGAGACAACTGTTAGCCAGATTTGTTCCAGAAGAGCCATTTCCCTTGTACCCAAGTTCTTCCAGAACCCCATCAATCAATGGACTGATGCAGAAAAGTTAAACCCTGGTGGGCTGAGCCTTGACAGGCTAATCTCCCAACAGCTTCTTTTCTAGGTCTCCGCTGCTTCCTGTCCTGGGAAAGTCAGTCTGTGACTGTTTGCAAGCCTCAGTCCTTGGTAAGTATTCTGTAGGTGACAGCAGAGGCATCTGTGTGCCATCCTATCCAGCTTAGGCTTTGAAGCTTCCAAGCAGAGCCATTAACATTCTCTTCAGTCACAGACAGTTCTCTTCAGCCTTCGTGAGTCTCATTTTCTTCCCTTCTGACTTTCTCATCAAGAGCATCAGCTTCCTTCTTCCTAGAACCTTTTCTTCCCTTCAAAGAGCTCTGGGCTCCAGGGAGGTCTGTGGCCAAGAAACTTGCCAGACACCTCTGGATTCCCAACGAAGAATAGACTGCCACCTACTCCACGGCTAAGAACCCAAGCACCTCCGATTGCCCTCACTTCAGGATTGCTCAAAGAACCAGCTAGGAAGCTGCTTTTCCTCTGGGCAGTCTGCAGCGGTTAGGCCTTAGGAGGCTATCCTGTTTAGTTCCCCAATCCACTCCTACTTCTGGATTTGGATTACTTAAATAGAGGAAGTCAGCAGGGAGCATCCCAGGCCTTGTCCTGGAGAGCAGGAATCCATCCACTGCCCATCTTCCATTTTGGAGCCCTTTTCCATTCATGGGAGGAGGTGGGGAGGACTCTCCATTTCACAGAAGGAGTCCCAGAGGGCAGAAAAGAGATCTCAATGAGAGCACGCCATTCATGCCTCCATTATTTATTAAGAGCTGCCATACATACAGCTGTGTGGTGGGTTCTTAGAAAATAGGAAAAACTAATCTCAGGGAAGCTCAGATTCTACTACTGGCTCCAAAGTAAATTCCTTTAGCAATCTGCAGATTCTAGTAAGACGGACGCCAGTGCTTGAGGTTCAGACAGAAGAGTTTGGCAGACAGTAATTCAGCTTCATTGTTTAAACTCTCCTTTGAAGGCTGCCCTTTCCTACCAAGAACCACTGGTTGTATTCGTGGCTCCTCCTCAACGTGTTCCAGGATGAGAGGACTGTGCCATATTCTCCTACTGCCAGGGACTTCATTCTGACATCTCTACATCTTCCCTTCTCTTATGCCCTACGGTTATCTCAGGCACACAAGCACTCACTTCTTACAACTGCTTCTGCAGTAATTCCAGAGAGGTGCATGAAAGCAACTTTCCCAGGATCATATATTACCAAACTCCTCTGCAGACAAACAGTTATGGCAGTGGGGTGCCATTATTTGTGTTCATTTCCCTGTCCCTCCTGGCCACAGAGCTGGGTCCAGCCTCACTGGGCATACCAGCCCAGGGGGGCCCAGAGGCGCACAGAAAAGGACCGCAACTCCATCTGCTGGCTTGACAGCAGCTCTGGATTGCAGCCTTTGAATTTCCTGCAAGGCAGGCTCTGGCTCTGAACCAGGAGACCAAGATGTCTTTTCATCATGATGGAGTAAAGATATTCAGCCATTTTGTCAAAAGTGATGACATCTACCCTTCCAAACTTAAACCCACAGACAGAGACACAAATGCAGCTGGAAAACACAGAGCCAAGGACTACTGATCTAACAGGAGCTGGCTCTGCTTGGAGCAAGCATTGCTTTGGGGCTGTAACAGGGACCTGCATATAACAAGAAGACAGCTCCAAACCAAGGCAGGGGTGGGAGGGGTTAGGATGGAGTTTAGAAAAACACTGATGAAATTGGGCATTTTCTTTTCTTCTTTCCATCAAGCCCTTCATCTCTACTTGCCTTGTGTATGAAAAATGTTGCTTCTGCAGATTATTTGACTATCCCCCATGGCTTGTGGTCCATCCAGAATCATCTCTGTCCTCACAATTTCTAATTTATCTATCCTTACTGTGAGGCAGGGAAAAGATGGGGGTCCATTTTATAGATGAGGGGCAAGTAAACTTCCTCAACAGAAGAGAGAAAGAGAAAATGATATTACCTACCATTACTCAGAAGTTAATTACTTGGTTCTTGAAATGCCTACACGGTGTTATGTATTTGGAAGTTTCAACAGAGACTTGTAGCATCCACATCATAGGAAAGTGAGGCACCAGCAAAATGTTCACAGAAAACAGTTGAAAAAGTTATGAAACTCTAAAACCTTCACCCCTATCTTGAGTAAAAAAGTTGTTGGATATCAAGATAGAGTCTTTGAAAAGGATTTATTTGGTGTGAAGTCTTGGTGTGCTGTGGGTACCCCCTCCAAAGAAAGAGGGTACTTGCATTTCACCACAAGCTGAATGAGAAGGGCTTCAAGGGGAGACCCCTCAGAGAACGTGATAGGTGCCTTCTACAGTTAAAAGGGCAGAGTGGACTTATTTCTGACTCCAGCCCAAGAAATACAGGGACCACTGTATATGCTAGCAGCTGCTCAGGAGTGTTGGGATCTGCCCAAAGTCTCAGGGCTTGTGTGAGCAAAGAACCTATTTCTCATGGAGAAACCGAAAATGGACTATTGAATTATTAGGCTCTAGAGGAAGAAAGCAGCTGACAGAGGAGAATGTACTTGCCCAGGTCAAGTGTGGGTGCATGTGTATGGAGGGGAGTTCAGATCTTTGAAGAACCCACAAGAGTGCCCCAGAAAAAAAGCCAGATTTAAACATCAGCTCCTCCTGGCTTTAAAAAAAAGCCCGCTTCCACAACATTAGCTAAGTACAATATTTTCTGCCACCTCTTACTTCCTTGCTCTAGTCCTGATGGGTCAGACATTTCAGGAAAGAAACAAGGACCACACCCCCTCTCTCCACTTGCTGCAAGCCCCAGATAGGGAAGGACAAATCGATTAATCTTCAAGAAATATGGAAACACGGATAATACCTGAGCTGAACATGTTAAGTACCTAATTGAGATATGTTTTACTACATAAAATCACTGTAGGTCTTCCTGATTAACCTGCGAGAAAAGCATTTGTCCAGGAGCAGAGTTTGGACCATCACTATCGAGCAGATTTGAAGTAACAGTGGGAGCCAAAAACAAAGTTTCTTTTATGATTACACCTCATGAGTCCTGCTTGTCATTGTTCCAGTCACAATTGTAAAGGTTGTTCTTCAACCTCTATTTTTAAAAGTAATGAAAACACCACCAAGGGGGTCATAACAAGAGGAGCTATTGTCAGGACTAATAGTTCTCTTTGGTTTAACGGCTCTCCAATGTCCTTGTGGAAAATGAGACCTATGGGTTCAAGTTCTGCTCACTTCTCCATTTCCTCCTAATTTCCCAAAGCATCCCCTATTCCTTTCCTCCACCCTGCAGGATATACCACAGTTCTGAGGGAAGCTACTTTCCTTTGTTTTGTTTTTAAGAAGGTCTTGAACTCACAGCCCTGAGATCAAGAGTCACATGCTCTCCTGAGTGAGCCAGCCAGGCACCCCTGAGGGAAACTACTTTTAACAGTGTCCTAAAATTTCCTGTGCTGTCCCGCAGTCCCACCCCACACCCTGCCCATCCTCAGGGATAATACAGGGGGTCAGAAGTCATCTGGACAGTTTCACAGTCTCTTCCATGGTAACATTTATCTTCTCAATTTTCCCCTAGAGTCCCAGGTGGATGAGATACATACACCCACATACAAAGAAAATTATACATACATGGATTCTCTGCCCTCCAGGAAAGTACAACTTAGAACAGCTAACATTAAACAGACAAGCGGGGCGCCTGGGTGGCTCAGTTGTTAAGCGTCTGCCTTCGGCTCGGGTCATGATCCCGGGGTCCTGGGATCGAGCCCCGCATTGGGCTCTCTGCTCCACAGGAAGCCTGCTTCTCTCTCTCCCCCTCTCCCTGCTTGTGTTCCCTCTCTCGCTGTGTCTCTCTCTGTCAAATAAATAAACTCTTTTTTTTTTTTCCAAAGATTTTATTTATTTATTTGAGACAGAGAGAATGAGCGACAGAGAGCATGAGAGGGAGGAGGGTCAGAGGGAGAAGCAGACTCCCCGCCGAGCAGGGAGCCCGATGCGGGACTCGATCCCGGGACTCCAGGATCATGACCTGAGCCGAAGGCAGTCGCTCAACCAACTGAGCCACCCAGGCGCCCAAATAAATAAACTCTTTAAAAAAAAAAAAAAGACAAGCATAAATATGTAAATAACAGAAACGAGTACATGAATGAACAGCAGGGGAGATACGTGATTGAGATGGGAAGCAGAACTGGCCAGTCAATGAGTGTTTACTGAACAGTTACTAGATGTCAGGCATTGGGCTAACTTCTGGTAATAAAATTTTGAACAAAAAAGACACATTGCTTGCACTCACACTGAGCTTTCAAAATGCCGGAGAAAATAAACACTAAACAAGTCCTTATTAAAAAGGAGATAATAATACACAGGACAGGTCTGGGCATTAGGAACCTCATCTAGTGGGGGTTTGAGAAGCTTGCCTACACCAGTAACATTTCAAGTGGGCTCAAAAAACTAAGTAGGGTTAGAGAGACGGCTGTTGGGGAGAAGAAAAACCTAGTGAGAAGAAAGGGCAAATGGGAAGGCAGAAGCAATACATCCAAGGAACTGAAAGAAGGCCTGTGTGGCTAGAGTGACTATCTATGAAGCAGGGAAGAGGCCAAGGTGAGGAGATTGAAGGGATGAGCAGGAACCTGGGGATTTTAGATGTTGATTCAGAACAAAACAAGTGAGAATTATAGAATCAAAGATTTGGAGGATTGGAGGAAATTTAAAGGTTATCTAGTCCAACCAACCAGATGATGCTAGAATCCTGTCTGCCCCTTCCCTACCCCTGGATCAATATGAATGAATGGAGGCCAGAAAGGGCTTGGCATGGGGTTGCCAGAGACTGATATAAGGGAGCGAGTGAAATACCCATGGAGCCCCAAGGGTTAAGGCAGGAGCGTTCTTGGCTCCATTTCTCTGTCCCCAAAGAATGAGGTGGAGCTGCCAGGTCCATCAGCCTGCCTATTTGTGTGAAGACACCCTCACAGCATCAGCCAAAGTGAACCGGATGGCAACCATTCATGTTTATTAACCACAGCTTGGTGGGTGGAGAATTACTTTGAGCAGGTGTCAGGGAGGTTGGTTTGTTCAAGAGAGTTTGGCTAGTTTGCATTCACGACAGAGAAACCTATTGTGGAGGGCCAGGCAAGGCAGCCTGGAGAGAAGCCAAAGGACGGCAAAGCCAGAGTGTCCACCACCCGGAGGAGCTCTGGCCCATTCACTCTAATACTGGAATTTGTTCATCACTGTTAGCGTGAATGATTCTTCTTGTGCCAGACGCAGGACATGGAGGCTACTCCTAGGTGGTACAAAGCAATGAAACCTTCATGCTTCTATGGCAGGAGTGAAACTTGGCCTCCCCTTTTCCCTTCATTTTCCTGCTTCTCAGTATATGGCAGGGCTGGGTGTGCTCAGGAGGGGTCCCGTGCCTTGCCATCATCATCACTAATCAGCATTTAGTAAGCTCTCCACACTATGAAGAGCCCCGTGGTGGCTCAGGATATAGGAAAGTGGAGCTTTCTGTACTTGAGAGGCTCATAACTCTAGATGAGGAAGGTAAAAACATGCCCCAGAAGATAAACCATAACCTCAGGTACCAAATGGATAGACAGAAAAAAAACCTAGGCATTATGGAAAAATAGATCACTGCAGAATCACTGTGGAACTCGATCACAAGCTTACCCCCAAGCCCTCTGAAGGAGTTGACACTAGGGGCGCCTGGGTGGCTCAGTCGTTAAGCGTCTGCCTTCGGCTCAGGTCATGATCCCAGGGTCCTGGGATCGAGCCCCGCATCAGGCTCCCCACTCTGCGGGAAGCCTGCTTCTCCCTCTCCCACTCCCCCTGCTTGTGTTCCCTCTCTCGCTGTGTCTCTGTCAAATAAATAAATAAAATCTTTAAAAAAAAAAGGAGCTGACACTCAATCCGGGTGTCACATCAAAGTCAGGTGTGGTGAGGAGGTGGGAAAGCGTGTGTGGTGTGTTGAGGGAGGGATGGGAGGCATGGGGTTAGAAGGACGGGGTTAGGCCAGGGACTTCTGACAAAGGAGTAATGGGAAGTCAGATTTGAAAGGTGAAGAAAATCATGGAAAGCCCTAATGGTAGAATAAAGAGCTTGAGGCTTTGATTTTATTCTGCACATAGTGGGAAGACACTGAGAGTTTTTGGGCAAGAGCTTTAGAATAACTCTTGTGATTGGAATATGCAAAATAATTTGAATGGAGAAAAGGAAAAAGAAGGCAAGGAAGCCAGTTTCAGATCAGCATATGGCAGGATTTGATAACTTTTAGTTTTTCTTCTCTCCATTTTTTTTTCCCCTAAAAGAACTGGATTACCTCTCATTGAAATTTAAAGAAAAAGAGATAAAAGTTTGGTTGCAGCGATAGGGGCTTGGGATTTATAAAACCATTAAGATTACCGTATATCAGTAAGATAAAAGCAAGAGCTTGAAGAGACTGGCCGGAGAGCAGCGTGATGCAGGGAAGTGCTCCGGGCAGACTAGAAAGAGATTCCCTTGGGTTGCAGATGAAGATGGGTTTGTAGGACCTGGAACAAGGGGACCTAAGCCTTCCTCCCTGGAAGCACCTGAGGAGGGAACGACCCTAGAGAAGACTGGCCACAGGATGCAACTAGGAGACAGGACCCGAGGCTGCAGGATTCAGAGCCTCACAAGAATCATGTGAGTCAAGCATGAAGAACAGATACAGTCCCTGGACCTGAAGGGACACTCCAAATGACAGGACAGTGGGTATCTAGCGGTAACCAGCAACTCAAAGCCCTCTCTAATCTCATGGCAAAATATAAGATCCTGGAACCACAATTCAAACGTGAAGACAAGAAATAGGTGATATTAAATTTCCCACCAGTCAGATGGAATAGGAGCATATAATTGGAGTGTATCCTTTTTTAAGATTATAAATAAATGTGATACTTCCCCCACACATGAATTTGTAAACTGAGAGTCATACCTGCTCTAAGCGCTGCAGTTCAAGTGTGAAGGGATGACACCTAGAATAGAATGATTGCAATGAAAAGACAAAGACATAAAAGTCCTAGAGATAATTATGCAAGAATAAAGAAAAGGACTTGATCTGCCTAGAATCTACAGAAAATCCCAGGGCACATTGAGAATGCAAGAAGTTTCTCCTTGCCTCTGTCACTCTCTACCCTTAGGCATTCCTATAGGGGACTCAAGTAAATGCTTTATGAGTTAGTCTTAGCATCCATAAATTATGATGAAATGCAACTTTAAAAAGCTTTGTGCTCTCCCAAGGCTGTATGTTAGCGCTCCGGTAATAAAAAAAATATGAGATTTAGTCACTGAGTTTCTACTTTGTGTCAGATATGGTGGGTGCCAGCAACATGTAGATTAATATAACTCTGTTCCTGTCTTTGAGATGCTCACAATCTAGCGTAAGAGATGGACATGCTGCCCATTGTGCATGTCATAGGAGAACTGGCTAAATGTTCTAGAAGGCTTAAGTGACAAGCTCTGCTTCAGGAAGCCAGAGAAGGCTCTACAGAGAGGTGAGATTTAAGTGGGTTTTACAGGATGAGTAGGAGCTCAACATTTTGATAAGGAAAAGAAGAGCACTCCAGGTAGTAGAAAGGTATACACAAGGCGTGGAGGCATAAAGAGAGAGCTTGCAGTGGTGGCCAGTGAGAAGGGGATGAAAAAGAACTCGGAAGAATGAGCCCCCCAGGATTTTCACAAGATTAATCCAATTACAAAGATCACATACGTGATTTTGCAAATTCATTGCTAGGTTAGGACCTATTTCTAAGCCTCAGAATTGAGACTCACAGGGTGAGTGGGATTATTACATCAAAAGAAGAAAATTCAATTGCATTAAGTGAAAATGATGTTCTGCCTAGAACTGGACCCTACAATCTTTAACCAACAGCAGGCGACCCACATGATGGACAGGAGGGGTACTATGAACATATTCATCCCCAAAAGACTTGTGAGATACACCAAAGAGAGTCACATATCATCTGGTGTACGGCCCTGGGCTGGATACGACATAAAGGGATATGGACACTTAACTACCTGTAGAGAACCTAATAACCTGAGACCAAACTTCATTTTTCTCTTTGAAGACATCTTTTTTTTTTTTTAAGTTTCCATTTATTTATTTGACAGAGAGAGAGAGAAAGAGCACAACCAGGGGGAGCAGCAGAGGGAGAGGGAGAAGCAGACTCCCTGCTGAGCAAGGAGTTTGACTCAGGGCTCGATCCCAGGACGCCGGGATCATGACCTGAGCCGAAGGGAGACACTTAACCAGCTGAGCCACCCAGGCGCTCCTCTCTCTTTAGGCCCTACTCCTTCCCCATCTTTGGCCCTGAAGACAAAGCCAGTGTGAAAGAGGGCTATGCTTGCCTACCATCCACGGTAACTTCATGTGAAACACAGCACAAGAAGAAAACACCCCCACAGAACTTCAGAGAGTTTGTTCCTAATAATGTGTCTGAAGATTTATTGAAACATCTGAATCTCATTTTCAGCACATTAAAGATCTGGATTGCAAATCAACAGGGAATGTTTTTGCGATGTTTTTCTGATAGAATTCAGGAATCAGGGAAGAAAAGATATTATTATTGACAGATTTTTTGAGAGTGAAGGGAGGATCTTAGAAAACTGACTTCAACTAAAAAAAGAAAGGTAATCTGGTTTTACCCTTCCAATAAAAAGTGCATTTGATTTTGAAATACAATCATCGAGCCTCACATTTTTGTGTTTAACAACCACCTTGAAATTTGGTCTCCCTCAGAGGACAGCATGATTCTGGGCTACCTTAGCATGAATGATTTAGGACATTCATGAACTTGGCAACTACATCAGTTTTTCTAAACCTGGCACCCAACACCACCTGCATGTTAAGTGAAGATTTATGATTTATAAAACTTACCTCATTATGCAGAGGTACATGAATTGTCTTATGTGTGCAGTCTATAACTCCCAAGACAGATAAAGAGGCAGCTATGTCACAGAATTTATGGCTCCTTCCTACTAAAGCTGAAGTTTTGAAGAGAAACTAAAAAAAATAACCGGCCCTTCGGAGAAAAATAGCTTTAGCTAACCATCACACCCCCAAATGATGAACTGGCCATAGCTCACCACTATATCTTACAGGAACAAAGAGGCTAACGGTGAAAGTCACTTTAATCACAGCACTGAACTATGTCTACATTTTGAACACTGCAGTAATAGACAGAACCTAAATGACTCTTTGGAAATATCAAGCAGTCTGTCAGCCTAATTTTTGCCCAGTTTGGTGTCTGAGATCACTTGCTGAGATTTGGTGAGAAGTCTCAATAGTCCAGCCAGACCTACAGCCATGGACTTCAGAGAAGAGAATTCAACACCTTGGTGTGCCCAGTGGCTATCTGCCTGCACTCTCAAAGTGAAAAAAAGCAAATGTTGGTGCAGGTTCTGAAACACAGCTTGTTTTCAGAGATATTTTAGAAGTGTAGCAAATCTCCCCCCACACCCTGCAAAAAAGTGGGAGCACAAAGGATTCAGTGGAATAAACTTATGAATCTCAAGAAAGAATAAGATTATATAGATACCCATTAAAAATGACAAGTATATGGGACCAGGTTGACAAGCAGGTATCTTTAGACAAGATAAGCATAAAGAGCAGAAAATAAAAAAATGGTAAGCATACATGCTGACAGGAAAAAGGCAAAGTGAAGGGGAAAATGGTGTTTCTAGCTTGAGGATTTTCTATAGTATAAAGTGAGTGAAAAACAATGAAATTCTAAACAAAGATCCCCATCAGCAGGAAATAGAGACATATACATGGCTGCTAACTGCCCTGAATGCAAGAAGTACCCCGTCCCTCTCTCCTCTGCAGAGATCTCTCAACAGTGTTCCACCCTTCCTGGCCTCTGAGAGTAGAGAACACCAGCACTCAAATCCCTGAGGCAACAGAAGCAAGCTGAAAACGTGAAGAGTCTCCAAGAAGGGGTAAGAAAATTACTTGGAAAAAAGGAATGTGGGGAACCCATTTCCAACTTTAATAGTTTTGGGGGTTTTTTTAAAGATTTTATTTATTTATTTGACAGAGAGAGACCAGCGAGAGAGGGAACACAAGCAGGGGGAGTGGGAGAGGGAGAAGCAGGCTTCCCGCGGAGCAGGGAGCCCGATGTGGGGCTCGATCCCAGGACCCTGGGACCATGACCTGAGCCAAAGGCAGATGCCTGAGCACTAAGCCACCCAGGTGCCCCCAACTTTAATAGTTATTAAGCTACTTCATTGTTGAACTGTGTCTGGGATTTGTCCAGTTCTAACTTTGGATTTGTCCAGGTCTAATACCACCTTATGTCTGTTCGTCCCAATGCAGTTGTTCTAACTCATGGAAATGATGCTCTTCACACAAAATGGTGCCCTAGGGTAAGAGACCAGTATCAAAGAACCACAAATATATCAATTAAAGTAAAGCCTCTTTGGCCACTGGGAGTGTATCCAAGAGCAGAGGAGATGCACACCGAACAACTACATTTGAGCTCAGAGACTCAGTTAATACTCTTCATTAAGCTGCCTGTAGATGCTTGACTACTCAAATCCAGGTGCCGTTCTCCAAGAGCTTGAGGCACTGGTGTTCTGGTGGCTGCCTGTAATCCTGAAAGCCACCTCCCAAACTCAAGCCAGGGAGTCATGCTATAAATGGACCAAGAGAGAAGTGGGCAAGCACCATACACACAAACACACATACACAACAGCCCAGGGCAGAGCCAACTTCCTTCTAGGAAGCCACACAAAGATGCAGAGAGCGTATGCCCACAGCAGCAGCATCCACAGCCTCTGAGAGTTAGCTTTGCACTTTGCCAGGCTCAGAAACAGTTCATAGCAGCTACCATGTTCACAGATTCCCCTTTCCCCTAAAGAAAGGTCACAGGGCTCCTCCCAGGTAAACCAGCTTGTTTCACATCATGTCCCACACACATCCACCACCCCCACCCCACCTCAACTGCTGATTAAATAAAAGAAAGAATTGGCACCTAAATCAAAGGTCTATGAACAGACCCAGTGACCCTTGAGACAATTGGGCACTTTTCCGTGCCTTTGCACAACAAAGGTACTCTCTACGAATGGTGTAGTTCAAGCCACGTGGAAAGGTAGCCAGGGTGGTGCAAGCAGCCCCAGGGATTCATTGGGGTACAGGAAGAAAAAATTCACATGTATTTATATTTTTTTTCTTTTCTACTTTTATTTTCTATTTGATATATGTTTAACATAATAGTATTATAGACGTGTACGTTTACAAAGACATAAGTATATACATAATGGAAGCGTGTGCTCAAATATATTTTTTAAAGAATTTATTTATTAATCTGACAGAGAGAGCACAAGCAGGGGGAGCAGCAGGGAGAGGAAGAGGAAGAAGCAGGCTCCCTGCTGAGCAGAACCCTGGGATCATGACCTGAGCCGAAGGGCAGACGCTTAGCTGACTGAGCCACCCAGTTGCCCCTCAAATATTTTTCTAATAGGAATGTGTGACACAAAAGTTTGGAGACCAGAGGACACCATGGTGCCTGGGGTGTGGTCCTTAAACCCCACCCTACCGCCATCAGAATCTCCTGTGGAACCTAAACACGCAGATTCCAGGAGCTACCTCAGACCTACAGGACCTGAATCTCTAGGAGTGGAATGCTTACAGCTTCCCAGTCTGATGCCTTCTGAAGTTTGGGAACTAGCACAATGGAAAAAGCAGGCATAAAGAAGCTGAGCTACGGAAAGGGCAGAATCAGTGCAGATGGGAACATCAGAAGCCCGTTTCTGAAGTGAAGACCAATAAATGTTTGCTATAGGTTAGGTCCTGCTGGGGCCTGACCAAAGGAGGACACCCTCCTTGTTCTTCCAGAACTCTGGCTCTATGGATATTCAAACAATGCCTATACTCCCCCCAACTAGGTTTCAGTGAAACCTTCATCACCTAAGGAAACCTGAGCACCTCGTCTCCTGATGGCTGGGGAGCAGGGGTAGGGAACCAATAGCCCCTCACATAGAGAGCCTGTAATCCAGGCAAAAGGAAAAAATAGTGTATGTAATTTCACTAATTATGTACTTCAAGGAATTGAGGATGAGATATGAGAATGTATGAGCCAGAGTTGTCTGCGAGCATTTGAAAAAGGGCCTGTACTGATTGAACATTTAATTTGAAATCATAGGGGTGACTGGGGGGAGAGGGACAGAGGGATAGAGAGAATCTTAAGCAGGTTCCATGCCCAGCACAGAGTCGGATCTCACAACCATGAGATCATGATATGAGCTAAAACCAAAAGCTAGATGTTTAACCGACTGAGCCACCCAGGTGCCCCTCATGTGGGTGATTTCTAAAAAGCATATCAAGTAAAAAGGGAGGCTATAGAGCCGAAGCTAAGATTGTCCCTGTGACTTCAGGCAACTCACTTATTCTTTCTGTTCTTCATCTATTAAATGAAAGGTTAGACTTTAAATGGTATCTTAAGGTCCTTTCTGTGTTTCTAGAACCCATGTTCAGATTCAACTTCTAGCTCAGGGTTCCTTCTACTATACCATGATAATTAAGAATAAATTAAAATTCTGGCCCTTTAAACTAGAAAATTCAGAAAAGGCTCCTATTTCCTTAAAAATTAACTATTAAATTGATCTTCATGAAGGGCAAATTTCTGCTTCTGTCGGCTCTTCCCCCCACCCCCACCCCAGATAGGGACTTCATACATTGGTCCTTCATCTATCCAAAAGCCAACTGTTTTCCAAAGCTGAATGAAAATCCAGAATGAGGTTGACTGATTTTTACCCTGTGCAATGAGACTTCAGTATCAATGGAATGTAAATGTCCTATCTAATGAAAGTACATCTGATTTTGATTTACTGCTGCCTTACTTTTCTTTCAGGGTCATCCTCTATTTCTCTCTTCTCTTTTTGGAAGGAGGGCAGGTTGGTAGGTTACCCAGGCATTCGAAATAAAATGAAACCTACGAATTGTCACCACCCGTGGGGACAGAGACATTACCTGACATAATACTTCCTACACTTCACTGGGGCAGGCTCTGTTGAATCAAACTTGAGTGGAGTGACAACATGTAATATACTCCAATATAGTGTAGCTAATGCCAACATGGAAAAGTGGGAACTGGCGCCTGAAATCTGCAGGTACATGAAAAATTCCAAGGAGAACAAAAGTGAACAAAAAATTCTAAGGAGAACAAAAGTGAACAAAAAATTCTAAGGAGAACAAAAGTGACAAAAGCATGCCACATTTTTATTTCATGAAGATGGAAGGTGTCACAGCAGGATATTCATCTTTGGGAAAAGTGAATAAAACATCATCTGAGTCACCAGTTTAAAGACACTTTGCTTTAAAATATAAACTTGCTTCTATGAGTTCTATTACAGATTGAACTTTATAGTTCAATCAATAAACTGCAAACTAAACATAAAAATTTCTTTAAGTATTCCTCTTTTATTCCACTGCTTAAAATAACTGCTGTTAATAATGAATTAGGCCAGTATTATAAAACTCAACTTCTCTATATACGTGGAGGTAAAAGATGAGACCCATTTTGGCAGCTGGGCCTACTGGTTCACAGCAAAGCTCCAAATTCTGGCTTTACCATTCAATTGTTATGTGAGCCATATAACACATCAGCCACTCTAAACCTCAGTTTCCCCATCTGCAAAATGGGAATATTGATAGTATTTTACTTGAAACCACTGTGGGAAGGGTGCATTACACAATGTATATAAAGCATTTAGGATAGTATGTGGCATTCAAGTAAACATTTAACAAGCATTAGTGATTACTATCTAATAACAATTCCTATTAATTGCTGGGAGTTAAATACTTAAAAATTGAAACTAGTCACAGACCTGTACCCCTGAAATAAATAATACATCATGTGTTAATTGAATTTAAATTTAAAAATACAAAAATAAATACAAATTGAAACTAGTTTCCAGTCTTCAAATATGCTAACATACCAATTAGAATATAATTTAAGATATAGTATGCACAGATATTGGATAGCTGCCTATTCTGTCTGGTAAACATTTACCCACATGTAAATTATGTACCGGCTCCTTTTCCTTTCCAGTGTGATACTGAGATGACAACAGAGAAATGAAATACAGTACTGTGCCGTATGGTGAAGAATCATACCACCTGGCTGTGGATCTAACTGTCCATTCTTATTCATTTGCACCCTATTTCTTTTTAGACTCAGGCTCATTTCTTCAAGCCTTCAGGCTGTAGGCCATGTTAATTTGCAAAGCAGCCAGAAACCTGTCCTTCACACTGGCAAATACAATACAGCCCCATTCTCAGGCTCCAGCTTTGAATTATCTGGAGCTCACCACATCCCCCTTGTGGTCATGGCGAGTATTTGCCAAGCTCTTGGGGAAAACAACCAGGAACCTCTATCATCCACAGAATAATGGTCTCAGACACCCTGTAGCTAACACGATTTGATTCCAGGTTTCTTTTGACTAATACTTTGTGGATTTCAGGTGTATACAACAAGGAAAAAAAAAACCCAACCTCTTAAGAGAACCAGTTGAGAAAAGAAGGAACTGAGGAGACTATAGGTACGCCAATTATTCCACTCCAACTCCTCCCTCCCTGTCATACACAACACATGGGCCTGCTTCCGAGGGGCCAGCACCCTAACCCACTTCGTGAGAAAAACCGACGGGTGAACGAGCTGGTCCGAGCAGCACTGGCTGGCCACCCACGGGCCCACTTCCTGGATGCCGACCCCGGCTTTGTGCACTCAGACGGTACCATAAGTCACCATGACATGTATGATTACCTGCATCTGAGCCGCCTGGGCTACACACCTTTCTGTCGGGCCCTGCACTCCCTGCTTCTGCGTCTGCTGGCCCAAGACCAGGGCCAGGGGGTCCCCCTGCCAGAGGCTGCACCCTAAGCATCCTCCTTCCCCGACATTAAATTCTCGTTCCTCAAAAAAAAAAAAAAAAGTAAAATTATCCATTTCTACTTTGCTTCAACGTTTAATACTATTTGCCGTTCCTCTCTGTGTTCTTTTCCATCAGTATGTTGTTTTAAAATATAAATCTCTACAAATAGGGGTCATTGGCCTGTAACTTTGATGGCCTCATTAAAGTCTACCTCTGAGGGAATTAAAAAACAAGAGAAACGAAAGAGTATTAAGCAAACTAGTAAGAATAATAACATAAGAGGTAAGACTTACTTAGGTAAGAGTGTGGGGTGACTTTTTTTTAGACTGTTTCACCTACAACCAATGTTATGTTTAACATTTCTGTTTATTTTCTTACTCCCACTTCCATCCCCCTCACAATGTAAACTCTTTAGTTACCTTCTTTCCCTCCCAAACTTCCCCCGACATTTCCTTCAGAATTCTTCACACAGTCGTGATCACTGAAGAGGGGAGCATCTCTTTCAAAACAGCACTTTAAGGACAAGTTGCTTCACCTTCAAAATCAAGCACAATCTCACTGTCATCTCATCAGTGAATTCACGCTTTGCTTTCACTATATTCCCAACACTTAAAATCGTGTCTGACACATGGTAGGCACTCCAGTACATATTTGTTTCATCAGCAAATTCTCTTTGAAAAACCGAAAGTGGTCACACAGCCTCCGCCCCCGGAAAGCGACACAAGGTTTGAGATGGGCCGGAGGAGCTTCAGTGAGGCCCAGCACAGCGGCGGCGGGGGTGGCTAAAAGCCTCAAGTATCTCTTTCTCTTGAGGGTCTGCACGATAATTAGCCTAACTCAACCCAACACACTGTATGAAGGAAAGACTGCTCTAGTAGTTATAACCCAGAGATCCCTGTGGTAAACAGCATGAATTAGTCTGAGGTCTGCACATCCAGGTGCAGTTCAAATTACCGCAAAAGGCAACCAAATGACGAACAACAGACAGAGCAGAGCAACAAACATTCTGAGCCAGGAATTTTCATTGAACAAAGGCCCAGAGTAAGATGGCGCCCTTCTCCAGAAATTGGAGCGAGGAAAACGTCAACGCTCGTGGGTGGTGCACGCGCTGGGGCGCGCCCCGGGCTACAACACGGGCCAAACTCACGTGAGCTGGGGCATCCAATGAGTGCTGTAGTTAGATTCCACCCCCGGTTTCCGCCGCTCCCTGCGCACATGCGCCTTAGGCGCGCAACAGGATGCCAGCTGCGCAGGCGCAGCAGGCCCCTCCTCTCACGCACCTGACGCAAGGACACTGTAATCGGTTCGTGATTTATCCGTGCGACCTTGAGTCTTTCCTGCCTCCGAGGACCGGGGCTGTCGTAAATGATGCCTTTATACCTCTCTTAGCCCCGTCTCCACTCACTGAGTTCAGTCTTGTTGCAGCCGGAACGAAAGGACACGCTTTTTCCGGCCATCATGCTGCGATGCCTATTAGCTATATGTCCTAACTCCGGGAGTGGCTGTCAGGTAGTCTCTGGTCAGGCAGCGCGGGCGGCGCCTCAGCGGAAGAGTGGTCCTCCAGGTCGCAGCAACTAACCCCCGCCCGCCACCCCACGTGGTTGGAGGTTTCCAGAAGCGCTACTACAGCCGCGCTGCGCAGCTCCTGGCCGCCGAGCGCGTTTGCCGCTTCGTAGTTCTACCATCTAACCGCCATGATAAGTGCTAGCCGAGCCGCGGCAGCTCGTCTTGTCGGCGCCGCAACGTCCCGGGGCCCCACAGCCGCCCGCCACAAGGTAAGGAACGGCTGGGTCTTCGAGGGGCTCACGGCCTTGACCTCGTGCGGCGGGCCTCGCCCTTCAGACACAGAATTCGCCGGCACAGATCAGGTTGGGAAGAGGATAACTAGCCTTCATTAATCAGAGCTGCCGTTGCAAGGCCTAACTCAGGGTTTTGCGTCCATGTCTCGGACTCTGCTGAGTCACACCTCTTAAGAGCGTATAGTTTTATTCTAGGAAGTAGCGGATAGTGGTCCTGATAATCTGTTCCGTGGCTGATGGCACGGTTTTGGCCTTGGGGGGCGAGGAACGCAGTTTTAGTTGGGAGGGAACCGCTATTGTAGGTTTCACTTAAATCTACAAGTCGTAGGGCGATTGTTCTCCTCTAAAATAGTGTGCGCGCGAAGACCTCGTTATTATGATGAAAAGAAAGAAGGAAAGTATCTTCGTAAAGTGAAAGCCAAGAACATTTGTCTGTAGTTCCCCAGGAATCTTTCGCGTAAGATTGTCCTTTCTTGTTATTTCAGAAAAAATAAGCAGATCAGAAAATGGCTATGGAGTTAGTTGCTCATTATCGTGTAAGACCGAACATGTCTTTGGAGAACAGGACCTGGTGTCCCTCTGCACTCAACATGGGGTTAAAAAGAAGGCTTGGAAGTATCCTGAGATTAGGTTTAATCCTGGTTTGAGGCCACTCCCAAAATTTTTTTTCTAAACTGACTGCCCAAGATTTCCATTCCTGGTTCCCTTAAGGTGTTAGCTTGGCTAGGTTGGGAATTGTCTCTGAACGATTTAGATTTGCAGCTGCGAGCACAGCCTAGTAAGGTTTAGATACCTGTACACTGCTGCTGAGTATGAAATTAAGAAGTGTCCAAGTAGTATTTTGTAAGGCAGTGATTCTCAACTGGGAACAATTTTGCCTCCCAAGGGGATATCTGGTAATGTCTGGAGATAATTTGTTACAATTTGGGGGGCCTACTGGCTTCTGACACTGGAGGCTGAGGATGCTGTTAAACATCCTACAATGCTCAGAACAGCCTGCCACAACAAAGATTTGGTTCAAAAATCAGTAGTGCTAAGGTTGAGAAACTCTGTCATGATGTAATCAAAGACACTTTTAAATGTTTTTTTTTTTTTCCATCTTCGAAAATTCGTATTCAATTAAATTTGTCTTCTATTTAAGTACCACGATACGTCTGATATATAGGACTTCCATCTTTTCAGTATACGGTTACCAGAATGAAAGTTCAGACTTTGTGTTCTTCAGAAGAATGCTGGGAACGAGCTCAAGTTTTCATGTTTGTTGATGCATTTTTTTTTTTTTTTTTTAGGATGGGTGGAATGGCCTTAGTCATGAGGCTTTTAGAATTGTTTCAAGACGGGACTATGCGTAAGTGTAACTTCGTACTTCGTTTCCTTTGAGAGAGAATAAATATTAAACCCTAGAGTGGTGGTCTCTAAACTTGTGATTAACTCTTCCATGAAGGAGAAAGGGACACATTCTTTTAATTTATAGGTTATTTAATGCACAACTACTTACGCATAAGTATTCTTATGTATTCCTGCAACGGTTCTGGAGACCACTATTAAGGTAACATTAACTATAGCATTATTTTAAATGTCTTTCAGCTCAGAAGCAATCAAGGGAGCAGTTGTTGGTATTGATTTGGGTACTACGAACTCCTGTGTGGCAGTTATGGAAGGTAAACAAGCAAAGGTGAGCATGTTTGGAAGCTCTGGATCATATAGTAGTAGTTAGTACCCAATCTGGAATTCTGTGCCCTTTGGCTTAGATAAAGGACTTTTTTTTTTTTTTTTTTTTTTTTTTAAGCACAAGCAGGGGGAGCAGCAGGCTCCTGCTGAGCAAGGAGCCCGATGCGGGACTTAACCCCAGGACCCTGGGATCATGACCTGAGCAGAAGGCAGACACTTAACCAACTGAGCCACCCAGGCGCCCCTAGAAGTAGACTTAATTTCCCATTCCGGTGGAAAGAGTACCTTGTTCCAGTATCTTAGTATGAAAGATCTGATTTATATTTATTTTTCCATTTTTTTGTTTTGTTTTTAGTTATAACTTGTTTCAAAGTGAAGGACTAAAAATACTTTAGGGGCGCCTGGGTGACTCAGTTGGTTAAGTGTCCAACTCTTGATTTCAGCTCAGGTCATGGTGTCAGGGTTGTGAGATCGAGCCCCACGTCGGTTCTGCCGTCAGCTGTGTGTGTGTGTGTATCTCTCTCTCAAATAAATAAAACCTTTTTTAAAAAGTAATAAAAAGGGCGCCTGGGTGGCTCAGTTGGTTAAGCGACCGCCTTCGGCTCAGGTCATGATCCTGGAGTCCCGGGATCAAGTCCCGCATCGGGCTCCCTGCTCAACAGGGAGTCTGCTTCTCCCTCTGACCCTCCTCCCTCTCATGCTCTCTGTCTCTCATTCTCTCTCTCGCAAATAAATAAATAAAATCTTTAAAAAAAAAAAAAAAGTAATAAAAATACTTGAAACGTGTACCTCCAATAGTAGTTACTATGTCAGCATTCACAGAGCAGAAAAGCATGCCCATTAGTACTGTTCTTGAGCATTTGTTTTGTGATAACGGCGGCTGTTTTGTGTCTTAAAATGATTGATAAAAAAGACTGGTGGTGGTGACTGGAACCTCATTCTCTGTTTTACTTTGGGAGTTTTAGGTGCTAGAGAATGCTGAAGGTGCCAGAACCACCCCTTCAGTTGTGGCCTTTACAGCAGATGGTGAGCGACTTGTTGGCATGCCGGCCAAGCGACAGGCTGTCACCAACCCAAACAACACATTCTATGCCACCAAGCGTCTCATTGGCCGGCGATATGATGACTCTGAAGTACAGAAAGATATGTGAGTAATAGGAAAAGCATAGTTACTTCCAGAGACCACGCAAAAGAATCTTTTCGGCAAGATTCTTACAGCATCTTACCTTAGTAATTTTATACGTTGTCCATGGGGGCATGTCCTGCCCCTACCGAAAGGGTATTTCCTTCAAAAAAACATTCTTCTGTCTTCACATAATAGGTCTTTGCTATGTCCTGACATGACGGGAAGATTTAGCTAGTCTTTTATGGACCATGTAAATTGGTGTTAAACTTACAAGGTAGATGGTGGCATAGGCCCCATCATGTGCTGATCAGCTAGGTTTTCAGAGTTTGTCCGTGTTAAAACATTATCGTACTTCATTCCTTTTTATGGCCAGATAACATTCATTGTATGGATATGCTGTTGACCCTTAAACAACATGGGATTGTGGTGCCGAGCCTCGCTTCATTCAGTTGAACATCTGTGTATAAATTTTGACTACCCAGAAATTTAGCTACTGATAGCCTACTGTTGACCAGAAACCTTACTGATGACATATGCAGTCAATTAACACCCATTTTGTATGTTATAAAGTACATTAGAGTAAAAACAAAAAAGTCATAAGGAACAGAAAATATCTTTGTAGCATTGTATTTACCCAAAAATATCTGCATATAAATGAACCAGTGCATTTAGAACTCATGTTTAGGGTCAACCATATACTACATTCTGTTTATTCATTTGTCAGTTAATGGGCATCTGGGGGCTGTTAAGAGTACAGCCATAGGGTGCCTGGCTAGCTCAGTCAAAACAACATACGACTCTTGATCTCTCAGGGTCTTGGGTTCAAACTCCGTGTTGGGTGTAGAGATTACTAAAATTAACTTGAAAGAAAGAATACTGCCATAAACACTTGTGTACAGGCTTTTATAAGGATCTATGTTTTCATTTCTCTCCGGTAATGGACTTGCTAGGTCATTGGTAACTTGCTAAGCATTGCTAAAGCAGGGGCATAAATCTTTTGTTCAGGAAGTAAAGAATGTTCAGGTTTCACCAGGATGTTTTTACATGTTAGTGATTGGTTTCTAAAGCTTTTCATTAAATGGATTCCTGAAGTTTTCATTTGTTGGCCACGTATCTCTTGGGATGGAGGATGGACATTCGTGGTGTATGGTAGGTTGCACGGGCACATTTTTTCAAACATAATTTTTGTGTGTTTCAGTAAAAATGTGCCCTTTAAAATTGTCCGTGCCTCTAATGGAGATGCCTGGGTTGAAGCTCATGGAAAACTCTATTCTCCAAGTCAGATTGGAGCATTCGTGTTGATGAAGATGAAAGAGACTGCAGGTGAGAAAGTTTTAGTTCCTATCTGGGAAAGTTTGAAAAACTGGATGGTTCCTCACTTACATACCCCGGTGTCCCTTGGATGAGTCTGTGGTGGGTCCTATACAGAAAACCTAGAAATGGCAAAACTCTTAACTCCTCACACATTCCCTACATAATGATTTATCTTCATACTTTTCCTAATGATGGTTTATCTTTTCCAATATAGAGGGGTGGTATTCTATACTGAAGCTGAAAGACTACATATTAATCTTTGGGCTCTGTTAAGCAAAACTTAAAACTTCCCATTTGGAGAAACTAGTGGCTGTTTTAAGTCTAAGAATAGGTCGTCATACCTGGTGCATCGTCACTATAATGTTAAACGTGAGACCTTGGGTTTTCAACCACTATCTTTAATTGGAGTGTTTTCTACAAGGTCTCTCTGTGTGTTAGGTCACATGCGAAGAAACTGATGAGTGTTGTCTGTGACTCTAAGAGGATGACACATGTTCTTAGCCTACGTGAGTAATTCTGTTAATTATTTCATCTGACAGAGTGGCATGATTATTTTTCATTCTTTAATTCTTTTCCAGAAAATTACTTGGGGCATACAGCAAAAAATGCTGTGATCACTGTTCCGGCTTATTTCAATGACTCTCAGAGACAGGTGAGTTCGGTTGGTGTTCTCATTCAGGAAATTAATGGTACTTGGGACACAGGGTGGAAAATGCTTTTTTCTTTTCTTTTAGGCCACTAAGGATGCTGGCCAGATATCTGGACTAAATGTGCTTCGGGTAATTAATGAACCCACAGCTGCTGCTCTGGCCTATGGTCTAGACAAATCAGAAGACAAAATGTAAGTTTGTGCAGTAAACTCCACCCAGATTTGTGAGACTCAGTTCATGGAACCATGAAAGTACTGGGCTGTGGTCTTTTTTTTTTTTTTTTTTTTTTACCTTGGTATGCATATTGGCAAGTATTTATTCAAAAGAGTGGTTGGGGGCATCTAGCTGGCCGAGTCGGTAGACCATGCAACTCTTGATCTCAGGATTGTGAGTTCAAGCCCAAGTTGGTCGTGGAGACTGCTTAAAAAAGAAAAAAGTGATTGAGTCCTGTCAATTTTGCTTTTAAAAACGTATTTCAACTCTGTATTTACAAGTATTAGGGCTATGTATTAACATACTTGCCACTTAGGCAGTAATCCAATTTCATTATTTATACTTCAGGGGAATCATAAGTTTATGTTGGTTTGGTTATTAAAATTTATACCTTTGCGGCAGGTGTTATTCTTTAAGGTCTTCTTTTCTTTCTTTCTAGCATTGCTGTATATGATTTAGGTGGTGGAACTTTTGATATTTCTATTCTGGAAATTCAGAAAGGTGTATTTGAGGTGAAGTCCACCAATGGAGATACGTTCTTAGGTGGTGAGGACTTTGACCAGGCCTTGCTACGACACATTGTGAAGGAGTTCAAGAGAGAGGTTGGTTACCAGTATAGTTAATATGTAGACATTGGGATGTTGAGAATGTCTTTGTTCAGATGGCTGTTTGCTTTATGATTTTTTGTCCTTAATAGAACATTGACTAGAACACTGAAATAATTGCATTTCAGTTCCACAGGTGGACTGAAATATTTTGGTTATCGTAGCTTCAGCTTGGGAATAAACAGATTAAAAAGGATATGATACTCTGTATAATATTGGCAAAGGAATTCTGGGAACTCCTGTTTTGAGTCAGAACCCAATAACTGGAAAGAACTGATTGGGTTCAGCCCTCTGACTTCAGGCACAGCTAGCTTTTACAGAATAAGGTTTCTTTTCCTTACAGATTTTTAAGGACAGTAAGTGATTCATGCTTGTTTATAAAGGTATGGATCTGTTTTATGTTGGTTAAACATCATCACTGTATCTTGAAATAGTGTTCATCACCTTGCTAATGTGGGTATTGTGTGTTTTCATTTTGTAGACGGGGGTTGATTTAACCAAAGACAACATGGCACTTCAGAGAGTTCGGGAAGCTGCTGAGAAGGCTAAGTGTGAACTCTCCTCATCTGTGCAGGTAGGATGTGGACAAATCCCAACAGCCTTGATGTTTTCAGCCTTAGTTTATTTGAATAGCATGCTCTAATTGGTGTGATATCCATCTAATCTTTTTATACTTTGCTGGTTGGGGTAAAAGTCTTTTCATGAACAAAGGAGCATTACTTTTTTAAGGATGAGCTGGAATTTGTTAACCACCCAAATAAGAGGTTCTACATACCAGAGCCAAAAAATAAGATCTGAATGACATTGAATACATTTTATTTGTCTTAATTTAAAGGTACTGATTTTAAGATCGAGACTAGTAACTAGCGTACAAAATTAGAATCACTAACCTAGAAATAGCCTCTAAGAACTGCTGCTCTCTTCACTTCAGACAGCCCTTCAGGTGAGTCTCATATTGTCTCATTTAATTATTTGGATCAGCGGTCCAGAAAGTGAGCATGAAACCTGGCTGAAGGCTGGGGTATATACACTTGTGTACATTTCTCTCTGTTAGCATCAGAGTTGCTTGGCACCTGTTGAAGTGCTCAGCCTGTGTTGTTCCAGTTCTTCTCGAGAAGTGAAGCTTCACTTTGCCTTAACCACAAAGAATAGAACTGTATAAAGCGTGTTAGGTCTGGGTCAGAGAGGCAACAAGATGGAAGGCCGGAGATCTGTCTCTGGGATCTCAGGTGGCAGCAGGAAAGCCAGAGCCTGTGACTACTTTAGTTGTTAATTTGATCGTACACAATGGGTTATCCAGTGTGGGAATACCTGGATTTCCGCCCCCCCCCCCCAGACCTGGATTTTAAAGTTTTTTAAAGTAGTTATGAGGAGTGACAAAGTTATATAGTCATCCATGATGATGGTGTTGCTTTGTCCCTGCTATTACAGAGTGGCAGAACTTTGCAACATATGATGGTTAGGATTAGAGTTGGAATACGTGACACTGCTTTGGAAGGTGAGGTTGGTTGTTTTTAGTGTGGTTCTTATTGATAGGCATTTGGATTGCTTTCTGGCATTTTGCTGGTAAAGGGTTGAGCATTCTTGCACATTAATGTTTGTGCATGTATAATTATAAATCTGTAGAATAGGGGCGCCTGGGTGGCTCAGTCGTTACGCATCTGCCTTCGGCTCAGGTCATGATCCCAGGGTCCTGGGATTGAGCCCCGCATCGGGATCCCTGCTCAGCGGGAAGCCTGCTTCTCCCTCTCCTAATCTCCCTGCTTGTGTTCCCTCTCTCACCATCTCTCTCTCTCTTTCTCTCACATAAATAAATAAAATCTTTAAAAAATAAATCTGTAGAATAAATTCCTTGAAACGTCACCTTCATGGGGTTTACAGTGTGGTTTAGAGTTTTTTGGTTTTTTTTTTTAAAGATTTATTTATTTTAGAGAGCACGTTGTGGAGGGGCAGAGGGAGAGAGAGAATCCCACCCAAGCAGATTCCCCGCTGAGCGCGAAGCCCAGTGCAGGGCTCCATTCCACGACTAAGATCATGAGCCGAAATCAAGAGTCGGATGCTCAACCAACTGAGCCACCCACGCACCCCGAAGAGATAGATATTAACTAGGACATCATATTAATAACTGTCAAGCCAGAAGTTTCGTGAGAGGTTAAGAGTGGCTCTGTAGACAGAATGCTGGGATTCAAGTCCTTTTTCATCACTTAATAGCTGTGTGGCCTTAATAAATTATTTAACATTTCTGTTTGTTGCTCTAAAATGAGGATAATAGTGCTTTCTCCCTTAGAGTTGTGAAGATTCCTAAATTGATACATGGTTAGAATATGTCTTAAATAGTATTCTAAAGTTATTGGGGTGCATGGGTGGCTCAGTTGGTTGTCTGCCTTTGCCTTAGGTCATGATAACCAGGGTCCTGGGATCGAGCCCCGCATCCGGCTCCCTGCTCAGCAGGGAGTCTGCTTCTCCCTTTCCCCCTGCTTGTGTGTGCAAATAAAATCTTTAAAAAAATAAAGTTGTTAATGTGGTAAAAGAGCAAAGTTAGATTTATAATTGTAAGAGAAAACTGATAAAGGTGTTTGACCTAACAAGGAGAGCTTCTGAAAGAGGAGTTGATCAGAGAAAGATAAAGGGTCCAGTAAATCCAAGGCTCTGGGGTGAAGATCTGAGAAAGGGCTGGTGTGTTTGAGAGCAGACATGCAGGGAAAGTGGAATATGAGAATAGAAGCATTAAAGATTTGGGATTTGGGTCTGTCCTGAAAAGTGTGAGTATAAACCAATGAAAACTTTTTATGAGTAATCTCTACACCCAACATGGGGCTCAAACTCATGACCCTGAGATCAAGAGACACATGTTGCCTCCTGAGCCAGCCAGGCACCCCGGTGAAAACTTAATTTAGGGGCAGTAATATGGTCAGATGGGGCTTATGAAAAGTGCTCTGTCAGAAGTGGAATAGAGATTTGTTAATGGGTTAGGAGGGGTCCTGTGGCAGAGGCAGCTTGAGTGGAAAGTGGGAGAACCTTGGGAAGCTATTGTGGACTTGGACTAGAGTGTGAGGTGCTGTGTTGAATTTGAGAGAGAAGGGACAAAACTTGGTCACAAACTGGTTTCAGAGCGTTGAGAGTCCTGGAGTTGTCCAAATTGTCATTAACTACTATAGCATAGAGAATTACATTAATACAGTGTCCATGTGAGGATTTTTATTTATTTAACAGAGAAAGTGAGAGAGCACAAGCAGGGAGAGCAGCAGAGGGAGAGGGAGAAGCAGGCTCTCAGCTGAGCAGGGATCCTGATGCGGGACTCGATCCCAGGACCCTGGGATCATGACCTGAGCCAAAGGCAGACACTTAACCGACTGAGCCACCTAGGCGTCTCTACATTCTTCATTGTTAATAACAAACACATTCTAAATTTTTTGCCTTTGGAAAGAGAACAGCTTGAATGGTCTTTGGTGGCTGTTCATTTAAAGTGGGTCTCACTTTCCCTGTAACTTTGGAAGTCTTCCTAATGGTGGGAGTATGGTCTTATTTTAATTGAAATAATAAAGAAACTTCACCACTATTGCTCTCCCTGCTTTCTTTGCAGACTGACATTAATTTGCCATATCTTACGATGGATGCTTCTGGACCCAAGCATTTGAATATGAAGCTGACCCGGGCTCAGTTTGAAGGGATTGTCACTGATCTAATCAGGAGAACCATCGCCCCATGCCAAAAAGCCATGCAAGATGCAGAGGTCAGCAAGAGTGACATCGGAGAAGTGATTCTTGTTGGTGGCATGACTAGGATGCCCAAGGTATGGATCCATTGAATCCTTGGCATGGGAAAGTAGAGAGGGCAAGCACATAATGTTCTCTCTGGACAAATGGTTTGTGTAGAGACATGAATATGTGGCGTTCCTGCCACAGTGACCTGAAAGGGGGATGAGTTTGTGCCCTCACTAGAATTCTTTTTTAGCCTCTTTTTTAAATTAAGAGGTATCAGGAAAAGGATTGGGAAGGGCAGAATGTCTTTGGGGCGGTAGCATGAAGGATCCTGTACTTAATTTTTGGGAGTATTTTTAGGAATGAAACTGTTTGAGATCAGAGATGGCTTAAAACCTTGGTACTGTCTAGCTCTAGAGGCAATTTTGGATAAGAATGTCTTTGCACCATGGTGTTTGGGGTTTCTAACTGCATCTCTTCAACAAAGATTTGTGCAGTGATGCATTTTATTTATCAACACATCATTCTGATAAGACAGGTGTGTGGAAAACTAATGACTGAGCACAGAACCTGTTGAAGATGCAATTCTTGTTGTATAGCTTGAATAGAATTTTCTTGGGCTTTAATAGTAATTTTTCCTTTGGGGTTTCTGGGCTTAGGAGAATATGCACAGATAAATGTGGAGAAAAAAGCAGCTTTGGACAAGGAAGAGATCTTTGGGCTAACAAATTATCCCAGATGCTATTTAAGTAGCACTTTTTCCTAGCATTATTAGTAAAATAAGCAGGAAGAACATGCCTCACATTAGCACCAGTGTTGAATTATTGAATTAAGTACTGCTGCTTTTAAGTTGGTTTTTAGTTGATCTGAAGGAGTTGGACTATATTTAAATCCTCGTGTCTTACATCCTCTGTTTCTTCTTTTTTTGGGTGGGGGGTGGTGGTGGTTTTTTAAGTAGACTCCATGCTCAGCATGGAGCCCAACATGGGGCTTGAACTCATGATCCTGAGCTCAAGACCTGTGCTGAGATCAAGAGTTAGGCGCTTAACCAACTGAGCCACCCGAACACCCCATGCACCCTCTACTGCTTTTTTTTTTTAAATAAGATTTTGTTTATTTGAGAGAGTGAGCATGTGAGCTGGGGGAGAAACAGAGGGAGAGGGACAAGCAGACTCTGTGTCAAGTGTAGAGCCCAATGCAGCTGATCCCAGAACCCCAAGGTCATGACCTGAGCCGAAACCAAGAGTCTGAGGAAATCAGGAGTTTGGCGCTCAACCAACTGTGCCATCCAAGCACCCCTTTATCCTCTATTTCCAGTTTAATGTGTTGTATGGGAAATCCAGTAACAAAACTTAGGCAGATTCTTCTCATATCTTAAAAGGGCTATGAATGATAAGTAAAGTGAGTATTACCCACTTGACACATTTAGGTCGTTAAGGAAAACTCAGATATGAAATAGTAATTTGAGTGAATATTCTTGGATCTGAAGCAGCTTGTCCTGAGATTTGCTGTGATTTTGGAACACACTTTTCCCTTCTTGGGTAGTTTCCCTTAGTAGATGGTGACAGGTTCTCTCTCCTTTTTTTTTTTTTTTTCTTTTTTGATGGTTCAGGTTCAGCAGACTGTACAGGATCTCTTTGGCCGAGCCCCAAGCAAAGCTGTAAATCCTGATGAGGCTGTGGCTATCGGAGCTGCCATTCAGGGAGGTGTGTTAGCTGGTGATGTCACAGATGTGCTGCTCCTGGATGTCACTCCCCTGTCTCTGGGTATTGAGACTCTGGGAGGTGTTTTTACCAAACTCATCAACAGAAACACCACTATTCCAACCAAGAAAAGCCAGGTAAGAATCACCTACTCCTCCGTTGTCACAGAGATACGACGATCTGTGAGGGACATGATTGCACCCCTTTTTGTGAGCTTTTCCTGGAAAACTTCACTTTTTGTCTTGGGAGTCTATACTAGTTGAATGTGTGTGCTAAGAACCTTGTGTTTTGTTCTCTCTTTTTGTTACTGTTCCTGAAAAAGTTCTCTTTACCTGTCACCCAGCAGTGATGATTGGCGGTAGGGTATCAGCAGTCTCCACGGGGTTAAAATAACTTCGCAAAAGAAGCCTCATCATTTGGGACTAAATTCCCTGTACTCTTCTGTTCTGAAAGACAGTAAAAAGAACCTGGCCAAGATTAGGAGAGTGTACTTGTTTTGTGGGTGAATGATGGGGTTCCTTAGATACCAAGCAGGGCTACTTCGACAGGGGCTCACTTAGTCTTAGATTAAGAATTACTTCCTGCCTTTCCCAATTTTGATGTTTTTCTGAACAACTGTTAATACCAAAGGGATATTGCTGTTTCTTCAGTGATGTATTGCCAACACATTGCTCTGAAGAGAACTATGGTGACTTCCCATGACATGTCTCTGACCTGTTTCTTCAGATGAGCATGTTTCAAGATCTGTTTTTTAGCTCTGTCTTTTGACACTGTATTTGCTAATGCTGCATCTTTGTATAGTGCATTTGTTTAGCTGAAACAATAGCTATTGTATACCCTTTGACTGCTAATCCTATTCTTGTCCCCTGCAAAGACATAAGCCTTTGTTCTGAACACCATGTGCGTTGGGATTCTGAAGTGTTGAGATGGGAATTTCTTTCTTTGACTTGCACTTTGTATAAAGGGAAGTAGCCTAATCAGACTGCCAACCCGGGGAGTTTCTTTCTCCCTAGGTGTTTTCTACAGCTGCTGATGGTCAGACTCAAGTGGAGATTAAAGTGTGTCAGGGTGAGAGAGAGATGGCTGGAGACAACAAACTTCTTGGACAGTTTACTTTGGTAGGTATCAGGAATTCTGGATATTGTACTTGTCATTCCTTTTAATATGCAGTTAGACTATATTTTAATACTTAATGATATTACCAAAAACTGCTAAAACACAGGGACCTAGTCTGTGTTACCTTAGTTCAGTGTACAAATTCTGCAGCTGGATACCCATGGCTTCAATTTTTACCTGAAAGTCTTGCTTGTTTCTGATGCCTTAGGAATTTCATTAAGAAACTGATAAATACAAGAGCCAGGAAAATATTCATAACAATGTTAAGAATGTTAAGAAAAATTCCCAATTACTATTTAAGACCTTTGATATTGGCTCCTACTCAGCATTGTTTATTGGTTCTTGGTGAGATGAACAGTGATGGAGACTTTTCCTCTCATTCACTGGGTCCTCAGGTACATAAAGCCATTATGGTTACTTGCTGTAGTGAACCTTTACTGGCATGAGCCCTTTTTATTTCAGGTAGCAATGAAATTACTACCCTTACTATAAACTTGTGATTTGTGTTTTTTTACATTTTAATTGTTTGGTTTTTTTTAAAGATTTTATTTATTTGACAGAGCGAGATAGAGCAGGAACACAGGCAGGGGGAGTGGGAGAGGGAGAAGCAGGCTTCCTGCCGAGCAGGGAGCCCGATGTGGGACTCGATCCCAGGACCCTGGGATCATGACCTGAGCCGAAGGCAGACGCTTAACGACTGAGCCACCCAGGCGCCCCATTTTAATTGTTTTTTGTTCCTCCAAGGAACAAGTTACTTGTTCACCCAGAATACTGTAGAGGTTTGGAAATAGAACACTGGACCTCTTATGAGAGGAGCTTTAACTCTGTATTTATTTTAGATTGGAATTCCTCCAGCCCCTCGTGGAGTCCCTCAGATTGAAGTTACATTTGACATTGATGCCAATGGGATTGTACATGTTTCAGCCAAAGATAAGGGTACAGGACGTGAGCAGCAGAGTAAGTGCTCTTATTTATCAGACTTTAAGAGTGAGGCGAGGGACCTCAGTGAAGTTCCTCTGTTTGAGAAGTAGACCTTCTAGGTTACCCCCAGTCTTAGTGGAGGATGAGTTCTCTTTGTCCCTTTTCTCCTTGGTTGGCAGATTCACATTAACAGGTGTGGTGTTTATTACCCCAAATGGGCAAGCACTGGGCTTCTGGATTATTGAAGTTTTGGTAGACAGGCCAGTCAGTTGGTCTGTGTTATTTCAGACCCTTGGTTTCCTTCTTTTTACTATAGGACAACAGGGTATTTTTCTGTATATTACATATCAAAATTGGTTACTCTGAACAGGTGTATTCTTTTTCTTAATACCATAGAATAAGAAGCAGGTAATTTTATAACAGTAACAAAGAACAGTAACAAGATGCCTTTTTTTCTCACTGTAGTTGTGATCCAGTCTTCTGGTGGGTTAAGCAAAGATGATATTGAAAATATGGTTAAAAATGCAGAAAAGTATGCTGAAGAAGACCGGAGAAAGAAGGTAACTACTTTCTGCCTCTTGCATCTGGGAGGTGATGGGAGTTTGGACATGTATCATTGACACATGAATCCGTCCTTCCTCTCTCTTTGCTCATAACTTTTGTGTGGAATGCCTTTCTTATTTTCAGTCTTTCCGTATCAGAATTCTTACATGCTCCAATCCAGCTGAAATCCCTTATAGACCTCCTAGACTATTTGAGACCACAGTAATTTGTTTCAACTTTGTAACTATATGCATCACTTAGCATGTTGTCTAGCTCCATGGGGACATTCAGCCAACTGGTTGATTGGGAAGTCTTCATACTAAATTTCTAATTTCTTTTAGGAACGAGTTGAAGCTGTTAATATGGCTGAAGGAATCATTCATGACACAGAAACAAAAATGGAAGAATTTAAGGACCAATTGCCTGCTGATGAAGTGAGTGCTCTTTTAAAATAGTTAATGAAATTAGGCATTGTCACCAATGTCAATGAAGTGGGGTTTTTTTTTTTCTTTCTAAGATTTTATTTATTTATTTGAGAGCACAAGCAGTGGGGAAGATCAGAGGGAGAAGCAGACTCCCTGCTGAGCAGGGATTTTTCCCCCCCCCCGCCATGTGTGGCTGAATCCCAGGACCCTGGGACCATAACCTGAGCCAAAGGCAGATGCTTAACCGACTGAGCCACCCAAGTGCCCCTGAAGTTTTTTTTTTTTTTTTTTAAAGATTTTATTTATTTATTTGACAGAGACAGGGAGAGAGGGAACACAAGCAGAGGGAGTGAGAGAGGGAGAAGCAGGCCTCCCACAGAGCAGGGAGCCCAATGCGGGGCTCGATCCCAGGACTCTGGGACCATGACCTGAGCCGAAGGCAGACGCTTAACGACTGAGCCACCCAGGTGCCCCGCCCCTGAAGTTTTTCTTGATAGGAATTCAGTGGTATTTTTTGTTTCTCAAAGGCTTTTTATTTCCATTTTTCACACAAACTTTCATTTGGGGCCATTTTATAAATAAGGAAATAGAGATAAAATTTGATGAGTTCTGCCAGTGATAGGAATTTGTTTCTTAATGTTTCTGAGTATTACTGCTACACAAAATGAGGGATAAGAAACCCAGAAAAAGAGTTTGGTTTTGTTTTTAAGTGCAACAAGCTAAAAGAAGAGATTTCCAAAATGAGGGAACTTCTGGCTCGCAAAGACAGTGAAACAGGAGAAAACATAAGGCAGGCAGCATCTTCCCTTCAGCAAGCATCACTGAAGCTCTTCGAAATGGCATACAAAAAGGTACAAGGGCTGAAGGGCATGTTGCTCAATGAATTTACCCCTAACTTGATCTTAATGGAATTGTTGATTACTGCATCACTGATGGCACTCTACATGGCCATTTATAGAACTGGGGGTATTGGAGTTGGAAATACTCTTCCTGCCTTCTTGACTCCGCGTTGGGAGGGAGGGTGATAGCAGTCAAGGGAGGGATGCACAGAAGCCACCAATAGTGTACAAGGAGGGAGGGAGAGTGGAAAAGGCTGGATATGCCTCCTCAATAGTTTATCAAACTGTCAGCCTTAACATTAAATGAGTTGCTTTCAAATATTTTCTTAACAGATGGCATCTGAGCGAGAAGGCTCTGGAAGTTCTGGCACTGGGGAACAAAAGGAAGATCAAAAGGAGGAAAAACAGTAATAACAATAAACTTTGGAGTCGAAATATGATGCTTGGGAGTGAAGGGACTTCCTGAGCAAAAATGGGCAAACTTCAGTCTTTTACTGTGTTTTTGCAGTATTCTATATATAATTTCTTTAATATGTAAATTTAGTGACAGTTAGCTAATGATCATTTAATGAGAATTTCAACCATACAAAGTTCATAGTACTCTTGTCATTTTTCAGCTGCATGTAAAGGGCGGGGGGGGGGGGGGGAGATGATTTATTCATCATTATTAAAACAATGTTTTGTGCTTTAGTAGCCATATTTTCAAGAGCTGAAACCGTCTCTAAACATAATAATGAAGGTAGTCAGCCATAGACCTGGAATGAGATCATATGGGGATGGGATCCTATTCTAGTTAATTGAGAACTACTATACCAGCCTGTATGTATAAGGGATTCTTCAACTAAGGCCTTGCTGTGCCATGTTGGGAGGTAGGGCAGGAGTAGCTAGATCAATGGAAAAATAGCTGTTAGGTACAGCTTTAAAATAAGGTAATAGGGCTCCCTAACTTTCCTAAGGCATATTTTTCTAGCTATCTTCTGTCTTGTGTCGGGGCACTTGTGTCCTTTTTATTTTTTTTTTTTTTGATCCATTCTGGGTTTTTTTCTTTTTTAAATAAATACGAAAAGCATCTTGATCTCTTGTTTTGAGGAGTGAGGCTCTGAGATTTAGCTTCAGGAGTAGGATATGAATCATACTTCCCATTCCCTGACCTAAAGTTGTTAAGGTGGAATACATGATTTTCTAACACTGGCTCAAATATAAATTCAGGATTTTTAAGGGCTGGTATGATGAAAATATTACCAAGGACAGTCCATCAGGAATTGATTCTACATTTCTCCTGTTTAATCCTGAGTGAGTTGCCTTGTCCTATATCCTCTGATGTAATTCTAATTAAATGCTGAAACCTTCAGAAGCAGAAGGGTGAATATCTTTCCTATATTAAGTGTGAAGAATTATTTCCCAGAAGTTTTCCAATAGATTCCCCCCCCCCCCCCCCAAACCCCTTGCATGGATTACCGTCATATACCATGCCCAAAGGAATCTGTCAGGAACATGGGCTCAGACCCCATCAGTGTAATGCCTCCTTTATTTTGTGAGATCTAGAAATGAAATTGATGTATAATTAAGTCAATATATTGCTTTAATGTGAAGGAGATTGTTTACACAATAATTACATTCCTGGAAAATTAAATGTTCCTTAACACCCATGTAAACACTTCTGGAGATTCATATGAAAAATAAATTCTAGGCTCAAGTTTTCAGCTACATGAATACTTGAGAACCTTGTGGGATGTGCAGTAATTCTTGTGAAAGATTATTTTGTGGTACTTAGCATCTCTGGTCAGCCCTTGCCCACTGAATGCCTCAAGAGTCTCCTAATCATTGATAACCCCTCAAGGACTTCTAAAGCACCCCATTAAGAACTAGTAGCTTTTTATCAAAGTTGGCATCAAGTTAAAGAGCTGCTTGGAAAGGTACTGAGAGATACTGTCTCACGCTACCCCATGTGTAGTGAACACAGAGCAGCATTTAAGGTACCTACCAGTAAAAATGATAAATGGTGCAAAGAACCTTGAAAGACAGAGTTCTTTATTCTTCAGATACAGTCTTCCTTTTGTGGACAACTGCTTCATAGGGCCCAAAAGGAACTTCTGGTTTCCCTTCCTAAGTAGTCTTTCCAGTTAAGAGTAAATAGACTTCTTAACAGTTGCCTAAACAAAAAGTCAACAAATCTTAGCCACTGTCAAAGTACATCCAGAACCACCTTCTCCACTCCTACTACCAAGTATAATTTACTCATTGGGTTTTTCCAAGTAGTTTTCCCCACTTAAAATCACACCCTTGCCATTCTGGTGATGTAGTGCGCAATCAAAAACTGTTATGTGGCATTTCAGGGTGCCTGGGTGGCTCGGTTAAGAATCCTGACTCTTGATTTTAGGCTCAGGTCATGCTTTCAGGGTTGTGGGATCAAGGCCCAAGTCTGGCAGGCTCTGCACTAAGTGGGGAGTCTGAGATCTTTCCCTCTGCCCACTCACCCCCTGCTCTTGGGCATGCACACCCCCTCTCAGATCTTTAAAAAAAAAAATGACGTGGCATTTGTGTCCTTTTAGGTAAGAATAGTTTTTTTTTTTTTTTTTTAATCCTCTCAGAAAGCAAGCACAAGCAGGAGAAGCAGCAGGCAGAGGGAGAAACAGGCTCCCCGCTGAGCAAGGAGCCCGATGTGGGACTCAATCCCAAGACACTAGGATCATGACCTGAGTGAGTGACTCAGGCATAGGACACTGACTTCTCTTGAAGAGTACAGGCCATTTCATTTACAGAATGGCCCTTTGGATTCACCTGATTTCCTTGAGTTCAGAGTTAGGTACATATTACTGGTAGAAATACAAGACAGGTGTTCTATCAATGTATCAATTACCAGGGAGAATAAGATGCTCTGCTCCATACTTCATTTTGAAGATACTTTTCATAAGTAGTCTATTATGGTGGCTTAATTTTAAGTATAACATTTACATTAGAGATTCTATAGCAAGAAGAAACCGTAAAGTTAAAAGCAAATTCTTACAGAAGGTACATGAGATTAGAAGTTGAGACAAACCATGGGGCGCCTGGGTGGCTCAGTTGGTTAAGCGACTGCCTTCAGCTCAGGTCATGATCCTGGAGTCCCGGGATCGAGTCCCACATCGGGCTCCCTGCTTGGTGGGGAGTCTGCTTCTCCCTCTGCCCTCTTCCCTCTCGTGCTCTCTGTCTCGTTCTCTCTCTCTCAAATAAAAAAAAAAAGTTGAGACAAACCTGACCTTGAAAATGCACTGCTTCAAGCAAAGGCCCTTCACTATTTTCAGATACCACGGTGACTCCATTCTCCAGTCCTAAGGCTGCTTTCTAAGAGCTATGTCTCCTTTCCTCTAGTATTGGAACAATGAGATCGGTAAAAGCTTTAGATAGAGGAACTATAGGGTGACCTACATTACTCAATCTGTACAGCATGGAAGTAATTTAGCAATTACAAAAAGAACCATTGAAACCATGAAGCCATTTCTGTAGGTTAAAAACAATGTCAGCAATTTGATATGGTTAAACCTAATACAATGCACCATCATCAAACCCATTTCTGCTGCAGCAGGTCACGAAGCAGAAGCTTGGGGGGAGGGGCAGAGGGAGAGAGAATCTTAAGCAGGCTCCACATCCAGCGCAAAGCCCAATGCTGGGCTGGATCTCACAATCCTGAGATCATGACCTGAGCCAAAATCAGTTACACTTTTAACAGACTGGGCCACCCAGGTGTCCCAGTAAGCAGAAATCTTGACCCTGAAGAGAAACAGCAGCAGAATCAGCCTTTAATAACTTTGAGCTTCAAGTCTGCAATCGGGAAACAGGAAAGTAATGTGTTTTACCTAGGTGCATCGGGCTGGCTCAGTGGTAAAACATGCAACTCAATCTGGGGGTCATGAGTTTGTGCCCCACACTGGGTGTAGGGCCTACTTAAAAGCGAAAAAAAAAAAAAAAAAAGTTTGACCTAAATTACAGGCACTTAAACAGGTTCTTGTAGCCCCTGACCTAGCAGGTGGAGATTTGGAGTAACATGAACAGCAAGTCCACATGAGTGATTTCAGGAGGTCCATAAAACACTAATTAGATAATGCAAGACAGTTACTAGTTTTTCTGAAAAAATGGTCCACTGCTTTTACTAATTTCTTCAAGGAATCTGTGACCAAAAAAGGGCTAAGACCATAGCTTTCCTAAATGGAAACTCACTCTATTGGTCTAGCTTAAATTCAAGTCATACTCTCCTGCTCCCTGTCCCCCTTGCCATTTGCCAGCTCAGTTTTACCTTCGTATTTCTTTTTTTTTTTTTAATTTTATTTATTTGCGAGAGAGAATGAGGTAGAGAGAGCATGAGAGGGGGGAGGGTCAGAGGGAGAAGCAGACTCCCTGCTGAGCAGGGAGCCCGATGTGGGACTCGATCCCAGGACTCCAGGATCATGACCTGAGCCGAAGGCAGTCGCTTAACCAACTGAGCCACCCAGGCGCCCATACCTTCGTATTTCTTAAGCATCCTTGCTCTACACTCTCCATGAAACCTTAACCACACTGGCTGTTTCACTCATTCTTATTTTACTCTAACATTTCTATATTTCTAAAAGGATTATTCTATAAAATATAACTATCATGATCACATAAACATGAGCAACTCCTTAATAGCAAACAAATGTCCAAATTTTCCCATTTCACAACTTTAAGATCTTATTTAAGTAATCTCTATACCCAATGTGGGGCTTGAACTTAGAAGCCCAAGATCAAGACTCGGAAGCTCTACGACTAAACCAGTCAAGCACCCGTTTCACAACTTTTTCAATTGTTAAAAAGCCAGGAACCAAATAAAGGCCACATCCTATATTGGTTGGTATGTTCTCTAAGAGTCAGACTATACATTTCCCTGCTTTGCTTTCTATTTATAAAGATATTTTAGAATGTTGGGGAGAGGGGCAGAGGGAGAGGGAATCTCAAGCAGCCTCCCCACTGAACACAGAGGCAACGCGGAGCTCAATCCTATGACCCCAAAATCATGACCTGAGCCACATTTCAACAGTCGGACGCTTAACCAACTGAGCCATCCAGGCGCCCTGCAATTTATTTGTTAAAGAAACTGGGCCACCAATCCTATAATATCCTACATACTATATTTCACTGATTGCATTCCTGTGATGTCATTTAACACGTTCTTCCATCCCCAACTGATCAGATTCAAGTTCAGTTTCTTGACAAGAATGGGTGGTGTGTACTTCCATCAGAGGGTACATAATTCTGGTTGGCTCTTAGGTGATATTAGCAGCCACTGATGAGATCATTACCTGATCTCTGACTTCATCAAAAGTAATACTATCCTGGAGCACCTGGGTGGCTCAGTCAGTTAAGTGTACAACTTGGTTTTGGCTCAGGTCATGATCTTGGGGTCATGGGATCAAGCCCTGCATCGGGCTCCATGGTTAGCGAGTCAGCTTGGGATTCTCTCCCTTTCCCTTGCCCCTCCCCCGGCTCTCATGCAGGGGCTCTCTCTTCTAATAAAATCTTTAAAAATAAAAAGTAATACTATCCTATCTTCACTTTTTAGTTGGAATACCTCTGTAGTGAGAAACTTCCCCTCATAAGTACCTAGTTGCCCTGAGGTACAGTTCATAGAGAAAAGGATTATGTACTGGTTTTAAGAATGAGTTGGTTTTGGGCGCCTGGGTGGCTCAGTTGGTTAAGCAACTGCCTTCGGCTCAGGTCATGATCCCGGAGTCCCTGGATTGAGTCCCGCATCGGGCTCCCTGCTCGGCAGGGAGTCTGCTTCTCCCTCTGACCCTCCCCCCTCTCATGTGCTTGCTCTCTCTCATTCTCTCTCTCAAATAAATAAATAAAATCTTTAAAAAAAAAAAAAAGAATGAGTTGGTTTTGTTGTAGTATTCAAAGATGAGACCAATGAGGTTTCTTAGGTGTCGCTGTGAGCTCAGAGATTTTAACTAATTTTGTGTTTCAATTCACTGTAGTTCTTAATGATGCTCAAATTGTTCTATTTTTGGCCTGTGGAAACTCTTCCTATTGGCTCTTTAAGTTCTTTTGATAAGACCCCAGTAGTCGAGAACAGTCGTCAATTAATGGTATTGGGAAAACTGGACAGCCAAATGCAAAAGAATGAAACTGTGCCACTATCTTACACCATACACAAAAATCAACACCAAATGGATTAAAAGCTTGTATGTAAGGCGTGAAACTGTAAAATTCCCAAAAGAAAATAAAGGCCATAAGCTCCTTGACATCTGTCTTGGTGATGATCTTTGGATTTGACACCAAAAACAAAGTCAACAACAACAAAAAAAACCAAACCAAGTGGTACTATATTAAACTGGAAAGCTAATGCACAGCAAAGGAAATAAATGAAAAGGCAACCTATTGAATGATATAAAATATTTATAAATAATATATCTGAAAAAGGTTTAATATTCAAAATATATTAAAAAACACCACCAAAATATATATATATATATATTTTTTAAAGATTTTATTTGAGGGCGCCTGGGTGGCTCAGATGGTTAAGCGTCTGCCTTCGGCTCAGGTCATGATCTCAGGGTCCTGGGATCGAGTCCCGCATCGGGCTCCCTGCTCCTTGGGAGCCTGCTTCTCGCTCTGCCTCTCTCTCTCTCATGAATAAATAAATAAAATCTTTAAAAAAAAAAAAAAGATTTGAGAGACACAGCAAGAGAGGGAACACAAGCAGGGGGAGTGGGAGAGGGAGAAGCAGGCCCCCCACAGAGCAGGGAGCCCGATGTGGGACTCGATCCCAGGACTCTGGGATCATGACCCGAGCCGAAGGCAGACGCTTAACGACTGAGCCACCCAGGCACAACCACCAAAATATATTAATTCATACAACTCAATAGCAAAAAAACGCAATCCAATCCAATCCAAAAATGGGCAGAGGATCTGAATAGACATTTTTCCAATGACAAAGAGATGGCCAACAGGTACACAAAAAGGTGTTCAATATCACTCATCAGGGAAATGCAAATCAAAAACAATGGGCTATTAACCTCATACTTGTCAGAATGGCTAATATCAAAAGAACAAGAGGGATGCCTGCGTGGCTCAGCCAGTTAAGCATCCGACTCTTGATTTCCACTCAGGTCATGATCTCAGGGTTGTAAGATGGAGCCCTGTATCAGGCTTCACTATGGGTGAGGAGCCTGCTTAAGATTCTCTCTCCTTCCCTCTGCCCCTGTCCCCCCCCCCCCCCCCCCGGCATATCATCTTTAAAAAAAAAAAAAAAAAAAGGTATGTGCATCCCCATATTCACTGCAGCATTGTTTACAATAGCCAAGATATGGAAACAACCTAGGTGTCCACTGATGGATGAACAGATATGTGATACATGAGCATGTACACACACACACACACACACAGAATACTCCAGGGGCACCTGGGTGGCTCAGTTGGTTCAAGTGTCTGCCTTTGGCTCAGGTCACGATCCCAGAATCCTGGGATTGAGTCCCGCTTCAGGCTCCCTGCTCAGCGGGGAGCCTGCTTCTCTCTCTCCCTCTGCCTGCCACTCTGCCTGCCTGTTCTATCAAATAAATAAAATCTTTTTTTTAAAGATTTTATTTATTTATTTGACATAGAGACAGAGAGGGAACACAAGCAGGGGGAGTGGGAGAGGGAGAAGCAGGTTTCCTGGTGAGCAGGGAACCCGACGCGGGGCTCGATCCCAGGATCCTGGGATCAAGTCCCACATCCTTCTCCCTCTGTCTGCCGCTCCCCCTGCTTGTGCTCTCTCTGAAAAATAAAATATTTTAAAAAACAACAAAAACCCCCCAAAAATCCCAAGCTCATACATAGAGAGGACAAACTGCTGGTTGCCAGAGGCAGGGGAGGAAATGGGGGGATGGGGAGGATGGGGGTGGATGAAATAGGTGATGGAGGTCAAAAGTTTTATAAGCTTCCAATTATAAGTATTAGGGATGAAATGTACAGCATGGTGGCTATAATCAATAATTATTGCATATTTGAAAGTTGCTAAGAGTAAATCTTAAAGTTCTCATCACAAGAAAAAAAAGCTGGAAACTACATACATTGACAGATGTTAACTAGACTTACTATGGTGATCATTTCACAATATATAAAAATATTCAATCATTATGTTATACATCTGAAAATAAAATGTGATATGTCAATTATACCTCAATAAAGAAAAGTCTATTAGGATGTTACAAGTACTTATACAAGAAAAAAAAAGACCCCAGTAGTTTTTGTTAATTTCCTTTCTTACTCATATAAAAAGGTGTTCCAGGTTCATCTTGTTCATATCTGCCTCAGTCCTATAAACAGCTACTTCTCTTTTTATATGGTTATGTATTTAACATTCCTTTGTTCTTTTTCCCCTTAAAAAAGACTGTAAATTTGGGGCACCTGGGTGGCTCAGTCGTTAAGCATCTGCCTTCGGCTCAAGTCAGGATCCCAGGGTCCTGGGATCGAGCCCCGCGTCGGGCTCCAGCCCCACGTCGGGCTCCCTGCTCATCAGGAAACCTGCTTTTCCCTCTCCCACTCCCCCTGCTTGTGTTCCCTCTCTGTGTCTGTCTCTCTGTCAAATAAATAAAATCTTAAAAAAAAAAAAAAAAAGACTGTAAATTTAAGAACTGCACTATATCTAAAGTGTTTCAGCACATACCCCAGTATTAGAAAACTGATCTCCAGTATGTATGTATGAAATTGAACTAAAAGATTATCATCTGTCTCACTATTCTACAATTGTCTACTGAATCAAAAAAAGGCACCACTGGGAACATTAAGCACTTACTTATCTTCTCCCCAAATGATCCAAGGGCATGGCTCAATCTCACCTTGCTAATTATTCTTTCTTGTTATGGGAAGATGTACATCAGCTGGTGAGCGCTCCTTGTAACAGGGATTCTAAAAGAAAAGAAAATTCTAGAAGAGAAAGAATGAGTGTTCTCTATGTGCATTTCTTTTTACAGTTGGAAATCATTATAGGGTAAAGCATATAATGGTCAATATTTGCTTAATTTAACAAGATTACAAATTCATGTACAGATATTTGGTCATTTAGAGAAGAAACTGCTGTAATTCCTTAGTTGTAGTCCCCCCTCCCATTAAAGGGTTGTATTATACTCCCTGTGTCCACAGGGGAGTAAATGGTACTTTACTCTGACCATTTCAAGTCACTCTCACACATTGTACTCCAGTTAAGCAACGCTGTCTTATGTCAATTTACACAAATCTTTTGAGTTTTACACTACACCACTATAGCTTAGGTCTTCTTCATTGGCTTTTACTTATTGTAAGATTTCTTCATGTATTTAAGGATGAAATCTGTGGAACTTCATTCTTCAAATTCATTATGCTTAAGTACATCCAGGAACTTGAGGGCAAACCAGACATTCCGTTATTGATCTTCACCTACTTCATGAAATGATTGGCACTTCAGTTTTTTTTTTTAACATTTATTTATTTGGGGGGGCGGAGAGAGCGAGCACGCATGCAAATGGGGGAGGGAGGAGCAAAGGGAGACTCGATGCTAAGCATGGAGCCCAATGTGGGGCTCAATCTCACAACCCTAAGATCATGACCTGAGCTGAAATCAAGAGTCAGATGCTTAACCCCGACTGAGCCACCCAGATGCCCCACTTCACAGATAGTCTAACCCAGGGATTATTTGTAACTGTTTTTAGGCACATTGGTTTTTGTTTTTTTTTAATAAAATCTTATATGGAACTCTTATGGATCAGAGACAGGAAAAACATACAACTATTAAGATACCTAGGAAAAAAATCATTTATTATACTAATATAGTGTATATAAATAATTTTTTTTAAGTCTGGCAAGGATTTATTAGGAAGTTTATTAGGGTAAATAAAAAGCCATGAACACAGAACTGAGATCTCCAAATTCTAGTATTGTGTTTACAACACCAGTTAGAAGCTAATATACATTAAGGATATCCCAAAGGGAATCGTACCTAAGTCCCAATCTTACCTGACCAGGATACCCACAAACACAGAAATGATGCCCAGACTGCTTACCTAGACAGTAGCAAAAAAGGCCTTCTCCTTAAGCTATTAAACATCATGGGGCACCTGGGTGGCTCAGTCGCTGGGCGTCTGCCTTCAGCTTGGATCATGAACCCAGGATCCTGGGATCGAGCCCCACATCGGGCTCCCTGCTCAGTGGGAAGCCTGCTTCTCCCTCTCCCACTTCCCCGCTTGTATTCCCTCTCTCGCTGTCTCTGTCAAAAAATAAATAAAATCTTAAAAAAAAAAAAGCTATTAAACATCATCAGGAGATTCCTGCTTTTCTATCTATAACCACGGGACCCTAGTATATAATAGGCAACTCCAAGCTGGGCAAATTGACAAGAATGTTGAATGCTAACGGGGAGAAGGAACAAAGAGGAATAAGTGTATCTAGTTGGAGACCCTTGTGATAGCTAATACAAACACAATGCTGAGGCTTCAAAAAGTTTACTGCAGCCCAGGAATAGTTTCCATTTAAAAAAAATCACAATCTTGCTCTTGCCGAATGCTGTTGTTGGAGGACCCTCCCTGCTTCAGATTTACCAACAGCATGAATCAAGAAAAGTTAGCCAAACTTCAGGCTCATGTCCAGATGGGGGCAAGGGCACAGCTCGCAGAAAGAAAGTGGTAGTACACAGAACAGCTATAGCTGATGACAAAAAACTTCAGAATTCTCTAAAAAAACTGGCTGTGAATAATATAGCTGGTATTGAAGATGTGAACATGATTAAAGATGATGGAACAGTTATTCATTTCAACAATCCCAAAGTCCAAGCTTCCCTTTCTGCTAACACCTTTGCAATTACTGGTCATGCAGAAGCCAAACTAATCACAGAAACGCTTCCTGGAATATTAAGTGAGCTTGGTGCTGACAGCTTAACAAGTCTTAGGAAGTTAGCTGAACCATTCCCCCGGCAAGTGTTGGAGAGCAAAGCACCAAAACCAGAAGACACTGATGAAGAGGATGATGCTGTTCCATATCTCGTAGAAAATTTTGATGAAGTATCAAAGAATGAAGCTAACTAAAATTTTTTCTGGAGTTTGGAAGCTGGCATGGACTAGATTTAACAAATCAGCTATGTGGTTCCAAAGCTTTACAGACATGGAGAACATCAACTGTTACTAGTTCAGTAATATAAATATTTTGTTTATTAATAATGCTGTTGGGCACCTGGGTGGCTCAGTTGGTTGAGCGGCTGCCTTCAGCTCAGGTCATGATCCTGGAGTCCCGGGATCGAGTCCCACATCGGGCTCCCTGCTCGGCAGGGAGTCTGCTTCTCCCTCTGACCCTCCCCCCTCTCATGTGCTTTCTCTCTCATTCTCTCTCTCTCAAATAAATAAATAAAATCTTTAAAAAAAAAAATAATGCTGTTTGTTCAGCATTTCTCGGTCATTTGATTTTGCATTTTGCACTTCCTCCTAGGATCTATTCTTTTGGTCAAAATACGAAGTATTGGTGCAGTTCGAGGGTGTTTTGGTGTTTGATTCTCAGTTTTCTGTTTTTTTTGTTGGGGTATTTTTGGTGTGTGTATGTGTATGTATGCGTGTGGGTATGTGTGTATACAGTGGAGAGCAAATTGGAAAACAGTTCTATTTATCTTCCTTCTAATCGCTTCTCGACCTTTTGGCTAAGATCAAGTGTATTTATCCTCCTTCTACCCCCAGTAGAAAATAAAACAAATCTTTACATTAAAAAAAAAACAAAACAAAAAAACAATTCACATAAAAATCCTGCCACAAGCAACAAGACACTTGTAATTGATCTCATGGCCACAGTGACAGTAAAGGCAGGCGTTATCCAATGACTATTAGATGCTGACCAGCCCAAGGCCCAATTTCTAGGCCTAAACCACAATTGTTCCTTGGCACCCACACAACCCTCCCCACATAAATACCCAATCTCTTAAACTCCAGCTGTGAAAAGTTCCAAATTTCTAACATTAACACACCAGCCACTGAAACAGGGTAAAAATCCCACAGACCATTTTACTGGCTCCCTCTTTCCACCAGGAAAAAAATCCCTAGGAATTGTAATTTGGATCTGCTCTACCTTTAGGCTCTCACCTTCAATTTTCTGCTACAACTAGTGTAGCAGGTCAACAGATGGGTACCGAAAACAGTGGAAGAGGACAGAACAAATTAGGAGAAACTAAAGAGAGAATTAGCATTCACTATTGACATGGGTGCTATAAATAGTACCAGGCACTTTACACAACTTATTTAATCTGACAATAGTCCCACAAAATAGGCAGTATCCCCATTTTATGATAAAAACACAAATTCTGCAAGATTTAAGTGCCTTGCCCAACCCAATGTAAGGAGCAAAGTCACGGTTCAACCCTAAGGCTGCCTAGCTCCAGAGATCTTTCCTTTAACAACCCCATTGACTTCCCAAAGAGTCAAAGGGTACAGCCCTTAGGAAATCTTTCCACAACCATTCCTCCCCTGCTTTCTTTACTTTGGCTACTCTTAAAACTGGCCCACGCATCAGCAACCAATAATTTCATTCTGTACCTAATAGCACTGTGTTCTCAAGTTGCTATTGGTATTTTTAACATCAAAACAATCCTCCTTCCCTCCCCCACCTCCACCCATTAACTAGGGATGTTATCTATACCCCAATATTTAACTTTATTTTTATTGTTTTTGAAGATTTTATTTATTTGACAGAAACACAGCGAGAGAGGGAACACAAGCAGGGGGAGTGGGAGAGGAAGAAGTAGGCTTCTCGCTGAGCAGGGAGCCTGATGCAGGGCTTGAGGGGCTCGATCCCAGGGCCCTGGGATCATGACCTGAGCCGAAGGCAGACACTTAAGACTGAGCCACCCAGGCGCCCCCAATATTTAACTTTATTACCTAACATTAGACCTGGAGAAGTTCTGAGGTCAAGTACAAATCCTTCATTTTTCAGAAAAGGACAAGCTGTGCCAAGAGAAGTTATATATTCTACACTCATCATACGTCATTTTGAAAAAAATCTGTATCACTCTTATGTCACAGGAGGTTCTTCCTGAAAACTGACGGTCATGGTTGCATTTATAAAGCCTCCTCCTTGCTGAAGGAAATAGCATCTCCCTGTTCTATTCCTTTCAAATCTCTTCTGCTAGAAATCAATGCCAGGATTTGCATGTAAGACACTGGTTTTCAATTCTAAGAGATGATGAATTTACAGCAACTAGGCAAGTAAGCTTTGGGAGCTACAGTGTAACTATCTGGGATTAGAATGTTCTAAGAAACAAGTTATATTTCTCAGTAATTACCAAGTTTGAATGATTCAAATGCTGACAAACAGCAATTCTGAGATGTCACCATCTTACTTCAGGATGAATCACATATAAAAGCAAGCCTGTGAGGTGGTCCAGAAAGCCTATAAAGCCATGAAACATGGACCTGAAGCAATGCTATAAACATAAAAATGAAGAGATGTAGATCAAGGCAACCAAGTGAAGAAAGTAGGAATTGGGGCAAGAGAAATGAAGTAGGGAAAAGCCTGGGACATGGTACACATCCAATCAGTAAGTGTTTATGATTATTTACTTTAAGAAGGTTCATTGCTAAGCACAGTGAATGGCACAAAGAAGTACAGTAAGTACTGTGTAATGAATGAACATATCCCATGAATTACAAAATGGTAACTAAAGAAGAGATTCCACCCTGGGAATTCATTTGCTGGGGGAGAGACTTACCCTGTAGGAAATGTGTCCTTACCTATGGTAACAGAGGTAATGGGTTGCTGCATGATAAAATGCACTGGACACTGAACATGGAGTCTGGAAGCCATAAACTAGCTGTGTGACTCTGAGCAAGTCCCTTTCACCTTTCTTTGCCTCAGTTTCCCTACTTATGAAATGGGGATAATACTCCCATCTCAAAGGTGTGAGCAAAGTTGAGATAACATGCAAAAAGGACTCAAAGCGCACGTAAATGCAACTGCCTGACTGACATCACCACTTCCATGTCTCAAACTTAATAGGCCCAAGAGGAAATTTCCAATCATCCCTCAAAACCTGCTCCTCATTTTTCCCATCTCAGTAAATGTAACCATTTCCATGCTCTGGGAACATTCTTGCTTTCTCCACATCCAATCCATCATCCAGTCCTATTCATTCCAACCCCCTGTATATCACTGACTTCCATCTGCACTATCATCACCCTAGTCTAAGCTATAATTATCTCTCACATGAATGACTGCAGCAGCCAAAATGATCTCTCAGCTTCCACTTTTGCTCTCTCCAATCCAAACAGAACCATCTCCTTTAAAACTAACTATACATTCATGTCATTTCCCTACCTCTATAAACCCTTTAAGCTGTCCATTGTTCTTAAAAGAAGCCAAACTCCTAAACCTGGCTTTCAAGGCTCTAAATGATCTGTCCTCTGTCTCCTCCTCAAGCTACTTCAGCCATTCCTGACCTTGTTCCCGCATACTGGCTTTTTAAGCACACACTTTTTTTTTTTTTAAATGTGTTATGCTCTCTTCTGACAAAACCCCTACTCATTCTTTGGGTCTCATTCCAAAATTAGGCCCTTTTATTACACTCTCACAGCATTCCAGAGTACCTACGTATTTATGCAATTATTATACAAAAGTATACAATCACAAATGGTTATAAACCCAACGAAACTGAGAGCTCCACTAAGTAGGCACTGTTATATCCAGTTCACCTCAGCATCCTCGGGAAAACCGAATCTAGCACAGTTTGGGCCCAAATATTTGAACAAATCCAACTGAGGTGAAGAGAGAGTCAACTAAAAATTCTAACTCAAAAAGATAAAGTTCCAACTTATATAGCTGCCCATTTGCTTCAACACTCTCCCCACCTCCACTCTCAAAAGCTCAGACTAAACCATTCGTGGGCTCAAATACCTCAAGGTTTCCAATCTCCCGCAGCCCCTGCTTTTCCCTCCCGTCCCCACAAAACTCCAGGTCCAAAATGAACCCATGTGAGCGCTGAGGCGAGACGTAACGCGCCTCTTTTGCCCTTGCGGGTGGCGGGGTCCCGGACCACCAGAAGAAAATTTCGGGCTGGGAGCCTGAACACTAGTCCGCGCAACAGTGACGCACGTCGGCCGGAGCACTTTGGCCGGTATGAAGCCACGAAGCTTGAGGCGTTTCTTTAAGACTCCTCAGGCGCAATTCAAATTGTGTGTTCCGGCCCAATCGTCTAGCCGCGCGTCGTAGATTTTCAGATGCCCATTCCATTCACCAAAGAGGGACGGAAAAGAGACGACCCCTGCGCCTCGCCCTTTAAAAAACACCCCCATAGGAGGCTGGCGGGTCGCTGAAAAAATCCTCGCGAGAGCCACCGGCTTCCGCCCGCTTCCTCCACTCCGCTAGCCGGACCGGAAGGAAGGCGGTACTTCCCCGCCCCGGGCCCTACCTCACAAGGCAGCGCGGCCCCAGCTGCGGCCAATCAGCGAGCTCATTGTAGGCCGCGGCGCGGACAGCCAATGGCAAGTCGCGGCGCGCGCAAAGCTTCCTCTCTTCCGCACAGGCCCCCTCCCTTCCGCCCGCCGACTTCCACTCAGCCTCTGGCGGAGGAAGTGATGTCACAGGCCCCATGTGAGCGGATTGCAACACATGCAGCTGCCTGGAGAGAGGGAGCCGGTGTCCTACGTCAGAGCCGCCGCCGCGGAGCCGCCGCCGGGGAGGAGCAGCCGCTGCCGCCCAGGACTGGGCCCTTAGGTAAGCCAAGGGAGGAAAAGGCCAGCGACCGCCGCGGCGGGCCGCGCGGGGCGGGAAGAAGAGGGCCTCTTGGGGGTGGCAAGGAAGGGGGCCGCTCTGCCCCAGCGGCGGCGCTAACTCTGTGGTCTTGGTGTCTCCGGGCCCCGCCGGGCCGCTCTAGGGAGGAGGAGGCGAGAAGATGGCGGACGACCCCAGTGCTGCCGACAGGAATGTGGAGATCTGGAAGATCAAGAAGCTCATCAAGAGCTTGGAGGCGGCCCGCGGGTGAGCGCCGCGTCCGGCCCCCCCGTGCCCTCTTGGTTCCCGGACCCCTCAGGATGGCCGCCCCCGCGCCGCATGGCCGGATGAGGAGAACCAGGCAATAGTCAACTCCCGCCTTCTGGATCTCTGGGCAACTCTGGGTAGTTGCCCCCGACTCAGGGGCAAGGGTCTGCGCGGTTGGCCGGAGAATGGGTCCTTCCCCTGCTTCGGGGTAAGGGGCCCCGCTCCCGGGGCTTGGACCAGTTGACCCCCTCGTGGAAGGCCATTGCTACTTTTGAATCTTTCCAGGCCCTTGAATCCAGCACCTCCCTCTTCGAGCTCCAGGTGCTGCCACCCTGCTCGGGTGCTGTTGGGGGAAAGGGCTCGGCCTTCCTTTCCGAACGCCCTTCCCTGATTTCCTCTCTTTGATGTTTCTCAGCCAGGTCTCATTAAAATGGCCTCCCCCTCCCGGTCTTCCGAGACCCGGGTCGGTGAAGTTTGGATGGGACACGAAGGAGAGGTGGTCAGGGACAACCTCTTTCTGACTTTCCGTGATATCTCTGGGTCTTCCACCTCTTCCGAGATGACTTCCCCCAAGTCCTCCAATTACCCCGGAGCTTCCTGGTGTTAGCTGTTGAGGTATCCACCTATGAAATGAAAATGCCAACGTGTGCGGGCTGTGGTAGAGAGGAGATTTTGGTGGACGAATCCGCATCTGTATATACAGGAGAAACCGGGTTATGGGGCCGTTGATGTGAACTGTTAACTACGGGGTCCTTTTCGGCATCTCCCTGGAACTTTCAGGGATGAGGTGCCTGATGTACTAATGCTTGTTGAAATTTAGAACTGAATTAGGTGGGCTTTGCGTCTCCTTTTGTAAATTTTATGGATGTGCACTATGGGAAGGTTAGATTGAAACTGGCTGTATATGCTTTTTTATTTTTAAGTTAAAAAAGAATTACTCGTTTGGAGAAGGTGTGTCACAGGTATTCCCATTTTCTTAGTTTATTTGTTTTGTTCCTTTCCCAGTTATAGGAACTTTTTGCTTACAGGAAGTGATCCCCCCCCCCCCCAAAAAAAGCGTTTGGAACATTACATATTTGTATGTCTGAGCATTCTTAGAATAGCAGAGTTCCTTGCTCCAGGCCATGTTGAAAGTTTGTTTTCATCACAGGAATTGGACATTCTGATTTCCAGCCCAGGTTTGTCCTTCATTGGTTGATTTGCAGTGATAGAATTAATCAGGCTTTTAATTGTTACTATATGAAATAAGGTGTGCTTAGTTAACATGGAAGGCCTAGAGTTAGTAGATTGGTTTTGTCGTTGTGTTTTGTTCTTATTAAATTAGTGACAGTTCTGCTTGAAATGAAGCTTCTGAAAGTTTGGCTCTCAGTTCAGTGACTTGGGCTTTTGCTAACTCTTTCCCTAGTACAAACTGAAGGTGGCAGCTTATTTTTTATTTCTTAAGTTTGTTTCTTTGAATTTAATAAAATATTCAGACCTATTTAGTAATCTTATAGAAATCTGAACACAGATGGGTTTTTGCCACATGGTAGATTGAATAATTATTCTCCCAAGTGTGAGCATATTATACAGGAGGGGTAGTACAGGTCATGACCCATTATGTATGATGCACTACCAGGAATTAGATTTGTTTCACTAGGATATTCTGTTGTGTTACTTTCAATTGAATATGACTTTTATGGATTGTTGCAGTGTTTTAAAGTTGGATGTGATCTGTAGATTTGTTCTCTTAACACTTTAGTTTGGGGGCAGTTTCACACATTAGAATCTGCATACATTATATACTCTGAAAAAGTCTAAAATGTGAATTTACAACTATAATTTGCCTATTGTCTGAGCATAGTAACGTTAAAAATAACTGCGTGTAGTAACAGCATTCCCTTCTAGTCTTGATGAAGGAAGCTTATTCTCAGATTTGTTCCTAGCCATGTTACCTAGCTACTTGAAACTTTCAAGCTCCCCTTTCAAGCTTCTAGAGGCCTTATCACTTTGATTAGCAAAGTTCAGTAAAGTTTAAAGCACACTAAAATTGAGGTTCTTATATACAACTTTTCTTCTAAGTGATGGGGTTAGTTTGGACATTTTAGACAAGAATTAAGCTGTCTAAAATAGCTGAGAGTAGTCTTCATTTAAACAAATAATATGGTTGATAATCATGTTCTGCTTTGCTTTTATTCAGGATTTGGTTGCATCTTGATCCCATGAAAATTTTAAATCTTTGCCATCTCTGGGTATCAGTAAGGAGCCACAACTGTATTCAGTTTGGCTCAGAAGTTTCCCAGTACTTACCAATTTCTTTTAGGGAATAGGAAGATTGCATGTTCATGGCTGAATTGTATTAAAGTCAGACTCAGATTATCATACTGTATGGTGAGAAATATTTTCTTTGCCTAATGCTAAAATATTTTAAGGAGAAATGTAATGATCTTTAAAGACAGACTGGATGACAAAATGAATCTATGCGTACTGGTGTTTGGGGGTGTGGCCTTTGGGGTTAAGGAGAAAACTGATGTGTTCAAGCATGGTTATTAGCACGAAGTGAAACTTAGTAGTGGATTAATAGAATTGTTTTTGAAATAAAGGTGGTTTTTTGTTTTGTTTTTGGTTTGTTTGGGGTTTTTTTGGTTTGTTCGGTTTTGTTTTTTGCCCTCCTAGCAGTGTAGAGTTCTGGGCATGAAAATCAGATTGGTTTGTTTTTAACAATAACTATAAGGTATGCTGGGATAAGAGTAATTTTGATCCTTGTCTAAAATGTCCAAACTAACCCCATCACTTAGAAGAAAAGTTGTTTATAAGAACCTCAATTTTAGTGTGCTTTAAACTTTACTGAACTTTGCTAATCAAAGGGATAAGGCCTCTAGAAGCTTGAAAGGGGAGCTTGAAAGTTTCAAGTAGCTAAGTAACATGGCTAGGAACAAATCTGAGAATAAGCTTCCTTCATCAAGCATTAGAAGGGAATACTGTTACTACACAGAGAGTCAGTTTATGATTATCTCTTGATAATATCACCCAAATGTAGCTTAAAAAGGGAACCACTGCAAAATGGGCTCAGTAATTAAGTACATCTGAACAGAGTAAAGTTTCTAAGCACAGTAATTATTGGGTGCTTAGTATATTATAGACACTGTGTTAAGCAATACACCATTTGATTTAATTCTCACAAGAAGTATTGCCACCTTTTGATAGCTAAGGCACATGAGGCTGAGAGGTTAAATAACTTGGTATCTGAAGTGTAGCACAGCCTAGGACTTGAACCGGTGTGTTACACAGTGCAATGAATATACTTTATGTTTTCCGAAAATACAAGGCTGGAATGACTCAAATTGTAATCTAAGCGACAACAGACTTACTTTATTTTATTTTAAAAATTTTACTTATTTATTTAGAGAGAGAGAAGCAAACTCACCACTGAGCATGGAGCCCAACATGAGGCTCAGCTAAGTCTCACAACCCTGAGATCATGACCTGAGCTGAAACCAAGAATCAGATGCTCGACCAACTGAGCCACCCAGGTGCCCCTATAACAGACTATCTTAATGTTGTCATGTCTGTGGAAGAGCATTTATAAGAGCCAAAATGGCTAAAATAGGGAACTTGATGGGAGTCTTTTTGTAGCCCACATCACACTTAATTTTCTGAGCTGAAAGAAGTGTTACACATATAACTTAAATTTAAGTTTGTGGAACATACTTATTTAGTTTCATATAAATCTGGTTGAATGTTAGTTTCTTTGTGTGTTAACAAAATAACCTGCCACTTCTTTTGGTATACATAAGTCCCTCTTAAAGTTAGTGGAAGTTCTTCCTGGTTTATGATTGTCCTGGTACATTCTTCACTGTTGGCTTAACGAGGACAAATGTGTACCTAAACCAGAACTGGAACTAGAGCCATGTGAATGGAACTGTGGTTGTGGGTATTTTGGATAAGGAACTAAAGCAGGTGAATATATTTTACAAGAAAGGTGAGTGGGAAATTTTGGTTGTTTTTTTCCTACTAATGTTTTCTGAACCAGCAAGAAGTAGCCCCAGATAGAAGGCTGGAAGATTTATAGTTTTCAAGTAATAAAATCATTGCCAGAGCCTGTTCTAGCGAAGGACAGTGGTAAATGTGACAGACAGACAAGGTTAATTTGGGCTAAGTTGGATCTGTGGGTGTTAGAATATTTTTTTGATTTATCTTGACCAGGGAACCTTGTATATTTCAAAAATAATGAAGGCTTAGTCAGATAACCCATCTTTGAAGATCTGCAGTTTGTAAACTTTATTGGGGTTTTCTGTGGTGGTCTTTGGGCATTTTTAAATCTTACTGTTCAGTTGAAAAGAACTTGTAGATATTGACTTTGAAGGAAATAGAAGTAACCTAGCTATACATGACTGCCTTTCCTCCCCTGAAATATATAGCTTCTTTTCTCCTCTACTCTAAGTAGTTCTGATACCAGACTGGGGGGGGGTTGGGGCTCCCCACACCAAGCAGTTCTCTAATTCTTAGCGGACAACAGCTGGGTGTCCTACAATTTAATCTAATTCTGGCACTACATAAAGTCAGCATCTGATCCCATAAAGTGCTCAGTCCCACAAGATTGCTCCCATTTGTGGTAAGTCTGGGCCTCCCCTATTTCTGACCTACAGGCTTAAAATTGGGGACTTAATAATTTGCTAGAATGGCCCACAGAACTTAGGGAAAGACTTCACTTACATTGACTGTCTTTTTTATAAAGGATACAAATGAAGAGTACATAGGGTGAGGTCCAGAAACATCTGAGTACAGGAGCTTCTGTTCCTGTGGAACTGGGGCATATTTCCTGGGTTTACCAACCCAGAAGTTCATTAAATCTTGTTCAGGACTTTATAGAAATTAATCTGCAGATTCTCCCTCCTTCCACACCACAAACCTTTCCCAGAGGTCTGTGGGTGGAGCTGAAAGTTCCAATCCTCAGTTACCTGGTCTTTTTGGTGACCCCAGTGGCCTTACCCTAAGTCACTTTATTATCATAACCTCACAGAGATTCCTTATGAATCACAAAACCCTTCCATCACCCAGAAAATTCTAGGGCTTTAGAAGCTTTGTCAAAAGCCATGGACAAATACATTTCTTATACCACATAACCATTTTTTTAAATCTCCACAAGATTCCTCACATCATGTTGGATTAAAGGTAATTTTGTGAAGGGCACCTGGGTGGCTCAGTTGGTTAAGTGTCCGGCTCTTGATCTCAGGGTCATGAGTTGAAGCCCCGTGTAGGGCTCCACACCCTAGTGTGGAGCCTACTTAAAAAAAAAAAAAAAAATAGTTTTGTGAGATTGTTGAATAGGCTCTTTTTAACCTTCTAGACAAATAATATGGACAGTCTATTAATATGACCTGAATCGATTAAAGTATATTAAATGTGTTTGAATACCTTCCCCAAGTAAAAATTGTTGGTTAATAGAACATTCACTTAAATGATACATGGAATGTTCTCAAAGCCATGAGTTTTAGGTACTTTCATTTTTACTTAAGTTCTCCATACCTTAAAGGGCTGCTTATAACTGAAGTGATACCAGAATATTCAGGCTTTTAAAGAGAGTTGGTTTTTGTTGTTGTTGTTTTCATTCTCTTCTTCGCAAAACCCCCCACCCCCAAGAAAAGTCAAGAATTAGAATGTTTTTAGTTTCTTGAGAAGAGATGTAGACCAGAGTACAACTACAGACAGAGGTCTTGGTGGCCTCTCACTAAGAGGTCGTGATACAGGTGCCACCAGTAGGTCTGAGCCATGAGAAGAGAAAGATAGGGGGAAGAAGCAGAGAGAATATATTTGATAGGGTGTGGTAGTGTCCTTGAGGCAACTCCCAAGTGTCATAGGTTGCCTTCCTCAACCAGAACTAGTTCTAACAGCTGTTGTATTCAGGAATAGTGTTCTGTGCACTGTGAACCTAATGAACAATTACTATCTTTGAATTTCAACTCTTGACAGACTTTTCATTGTAAAAGTAGATATACTTATCCTTCCAGGAAAGGAAGGCTTACTGTGGACACACTCGTAGGTAAGCATGAGTACCTAATTAGAATAACATTTAAGGCCAGGGGCGCCTGGGTGGCTCAGTCGTTAAGCGTCTGCCTTCGGCTCAGGTCGTGATCCCAGGGTCCTGGGATCGAGTCCCACAGAATATTCAGGCTTTTAAAGAGACTCCCTGCTCGGCAGGGAGTCTGCTCCCCCCCACCCACTCCCCCTGCTTGTGTTCCTGCTCTCACTACCTCTGTCTCTGTCAAATAAATAAATAAAAATCTTAAAAAAAAAAAAATAACATTTAAGGCCAAATGCTGTGTGGGTTATAGGTCTGTCCAACCTACCCTCCCCCCGCCACACACAGACCAGTTGGACCCTTTTAGCAGAGGGCCCTTTTTCTTAGAGCTGGGGTTAAGGTTGTGCCTATTGTGGCCCCTTGTGCTGGATATTCTGTTGTGAGAAACCTTAAAATAAGTTTGGCATCAGGGTTGAATGGTCTTAGATCCTATCTGAAGATGCACAAGGAAAAATTTGCATCTTTTCCCTAGACCCACAGCTGGAACTGTCCAACTGAGAACACGAAGAGCAGAAATTTCTTCAGAGCCCAGTGAATTCTCTAGGGATCTCAGAATAGAACCTTCTCATAGGATACATTCTATAGGTATCTCTTAATTCTTCAGCAGCCTCTTACCTTAATGAGGGGGAGAAGGGATTAGAGGGGTTCAAGTTTCTTCTTTCCAACAGGTTGGAAATTAGGTTTCTTGTGGGCACATTCCTCAAAGAGCATGAAGGCTCCCTTTGGTAACAGCTTTATCTTAAGCCACTGGATGGACACACTCTAAATGCTTGCCTGCTGTCTATTAAGATGGAAACTTCCCTTTTTTCTTATTTTTGTCACATTCTGAACAGAAAGAAACCTTTTCTTCCTTTGAATATAAGTGAATGAAAATTAAGTAATTTTATTTTTTGCTTTTTTCTCACCTCCCCCAAACATAATTGAGTTTAAGAGCCATAATTTCATTATCATTTTCATAGATATAAAGATGAAAACAGATTTGATTCTTATACATTATACATTGATCACATTTTCTGTGCTTTAATCCATCCCTTTCTCTTTTGTCTACTTAATTTGTATGTAATGGGTGCCTTATAAGTATTCATGTGTTTGCTTTGTTCTTTTTATTTTACCCTCCAAGTTGTTCCATATCTTTAACAGCAGTTTTCAGACGTGAAGTTTTCATCCAGTGTATGCTTTGTCTTTTGTCACCATCCTTCCTATCCATTTCAGAGGACTTGACATTTTCAGATGCCTGACAACTGCCTCTTGTCATGCAGATCACTTGGGGATATTGGGCCTGTGCTCTTCTGTTTTCACATTTTCATTTGATCCTCTAAGGTCTCCTTTAAAGAAGAATGGTCCTAGTCAAAACAAAAGATTGTCTTTTCCCTACCGTATTTGGGGCCTTCAAGTTACATTTTCCCCCCCCCACTCACATCTAGGTATATGAAAAATGAAGCTCACAAATGCATTTTTACTACTAACCAGTCAACTTACAAGCTTCATCAAACATCTGCTGTAAGTTGGACACTGGACACTGGACATTTGGAAGAAATGTGTAATACAGTGAGAGCATGGTCTGACACACAACCATGGATTGATGATATGAACCATTTCCAGAACCATATTAGTAATTACAGAATAACACAGTACATGTTGAAGCAGGACATGGTATAAGCAGATGATTAGGGTCTTGAATGAGGTGTTGGACATTTTCAAAAACCGAAAGAGATTGTGTAACTGCTTGGGCAAATTTCCTAGGGGAGGCAAGTATTGTTGTAGAATGTTACCTAGGGCAGTAGTATTATTTGGCTGATACAGTATCTTTGATACAGTGGTGGAGTGGAGCTGTAACTGATCTTCAGCTTTGAAATTGTAATTGAAATTCATTCTTGATTGAAAGCCAGTTAGCCTAAAATTAGATCCAAGAGCTTTGTGTTGGTTGATGGTTGGTGAGCTGTCAGGGTATTGAAATAGCGCAGAGCATTTGTGCATGTGTGCCGTGTTCGCAAAGTTGGCATGAGAGAGCTGAAGACAGTCCCAACAATTTGCCTTTCAACCTAAATAAACTTTAGTTTGCAAGTAATGAAAATGTGCTGATCCCCAAACAGGAATTCCTTAATACCTCTGGATATTTTTAGCTTTTTACTAAAAAAGAGTTTTCCTTTCTTGGCTACCCCCATTCTCTGGCATCTTCTGGCCTTGATGACTCCACTTAAGCAAGGAGGAGCCTCAGGAAAGACAGTGTTAGAGGTTCATGACTGAGGTGTGTTTTAATGAAGTAATAAAACTAGTTTTCTGAAGGTGAGTTGAATAGCATACATTTTGACTCCTCACAACAGCTCTGTGAGGAAACTACTATGGCCGTTTCATGGATGAAGAAATTGAAATACAGAAAGGTTAGGTAGCTTGCGTGATACCACAACCTAGTAAGGGGCAGTGCTAGATTTTCTGTTCCCACTTTTCTAGTTTCAGAGCCTGTGATCCTATTATACAACACTGCCTTGTTCTTTGATTAGTATTTCTTCTGCTAAGTAGAAATATCTCCCATTCCCTTTTTTTTTTTTAAAGATTTTATTTATTTATTTGAGAGAGAGAGAGAGAGAGCACATGAGAGGGGGGAGGGTCAGAGGGAGAAGCAGACTCCCTGCTGAGCAGGGAGCCCGATGCGGGACTCGATCCAGGGACTCCAGGATCATGACCTGAGCCGAAGGCAGTTGCTCAACCAACTGAGCCACCCAGGCGCCCCTCCCATTCCCTTTTGAAAGGAGGACTCTTGTCCAAGGAGGTTTGCATTTTACTAGGGGGAGCAGGTGTGCTGGGCACAGGAGCAAAGATAAAAGGAAAACAGGCATGCTTTTTTTTTTTGCAAATCTACCCAAGGAAGAACTTGGGTACCAAACATAATTACTCTTAATGAGCATCACTGGTGAGGGTAACAACTTGCTTTTAAATCCTTCCCCAGAAGCTCATTCTGTGTATTACAACAGTAACAGGAAGGCAGTGGGTTTTGTTTTATTTGAAAAGTACTTGCGGGACGCCTGGGTGGCTCAGTCGGTTAAGCGTCTGCCTTCGGCTCGGGTCATGGTCTCGGGGTCCTGGGATCGAGTCCCGCATCGGGCTGCCTGCTCAGCGAGGAGCCTGCTTCTCCCTCTGCCTGCTGCTCCCCCTGTTTGTGCTTCCTCTCTCTCCCTACTAAATAAATAAAATCTTTAAAAAAAAAAAAAGTACTTGCATTGTGGTAAAGAAACATTAGATGAACTGTCTCATTTATAGGGTCCCATGTAGAACACTGGTCCCTAAAGCTGGTTGTGATTGATATCTCTAGGCTTTGCCTTGATGTAAGAATACTAGAGAAAGTTTACAGCTTCTGCTACTCCCTGGTGGGACATTACACTAGGTTAATTTTGTGAAGTTGTTATAATTAAAAAAATTTTTTTTTATTTTTTATTTACTTATTTTTTTAGAGCAGAGGGAGAGAGAGAATCTTAGGCAGGCTCCACACCCACTGTGGAGCCTGATGCAGGGCTTGATCTCACATCCCTGAGATCATGATTTGAGCTGAAAACAAGAGTCAGGCGCTTAACCAATTGAACCACCCAGGCACCCCTATGATTTTTCAAGACAAAGTAAATGCCTGTGATTGTAGAAAAAGTAATACACCAGATATATACATTTTTGTTTTGGATGACTAAGTAATCCTAGTACTGTGGAGGATAAAATACTAAAATGAACCTTTGTAAACTTCCTGCTGGAAATTTTTGCTGGAACAGGTGAGTTATTCTGTTCTCTATGATAGAGGCTGCTTTAATGTCTCAGTATGTTCAGATCTTGGACTTTGGCCCATCTGGTAATGGCATCTGACCCTAAGGTCAATTGCATAAACCAATTTCAAGTAACTGTCTAGCCTTTTGAACAGTAACAGAATCCTCCCTCCTAGTTTCGTATTCTGCAAGTTCTTTATAAAAAGCAGCCCCCTCCACCTCCAACCAGCATCAGAGATGATGGTGGGCAGGGCATCAAGTTGAGGATGAACAAAATTAAGGGTAGCAAAAGAGGACACTTTGGAAGTATTGGTTTTGTTATATTAAAGACTATGGTTTGGGGGTTTTGGTAGAGGTGAGGCTGGGTAGTCAGTCATTTCTAGACAAGTGTTAGTTCCTCTCCAAAACTAGCAAATTTTTAATTGGTATTTTATGTTTTTGTTTTTGTTTTTTTTAAAGATTTTATTTATTTACTTGAGAGAGAATGAGAGAGAGCACATGAGAGGGGGGAGGGTCAGAGGGAGAAGCAGACTCCCCGCTGAGCAGGGAGCCCGATGCGGGACTCGATCCAGGGACTTCAGGATCATGACCTGAGCCGAAGGCAGCCGCTCAACCAACTGAGCCACCCAGGCGCCCTTAATTGGTATTTTATATGGTAGTTTAGAATAAACCTCTGGTGTTGACAAAGAAGAGACTATATAGAGGGGCGCCTGGGTGGCTCAGTCAGTTAAGCGGCTGCCTTTGGCTCAGGTCATGATCCCAGGATCCTGGGATTGAGCCCCGCATCAGGCTCCCTGCTCAGCGGGAAGCCTGCTTCTCCCTCTCCCACTCCCCCTACTTGTGTTCCCTCTCTCGCTGTGTCTCTCTCTGTGAAATAAATAAATAAAATCTTAAAAAAAAGACTATATAGAGAAGATCTTATTTCTGATGTTAGGAGTTAACCGTTTGTTTATTCATCAAATTCATGTGCTAAAATGATTTGTGCCCTTAAGCTTATATAGACATAGTGTAAGCGGTGTGTTATTTCAGTTTTCGATACTTGGTGGAAGAGAAAATGGGGTCAGATCTTTGAAGTGACTGATAACCAGACAGAAGTAGTGACTGACTCTAGGTTATATCAAAATAATGTGAACCCATGCCACAGCTGTAGGATGAAGCTGTTTAAGCTTTTATATAATAAAATTTTTTAAAGTTTCAGAGGGGAATGGATTTCTGGATTTCTCCCTTATGATAAATTACAAAACCATTTCTAGTGTTCTGACCATATTATTTTGAACTGCATTTTGGGTTTGGTTCATTTGTTCTTTTGGAAGATTTGGTAAGACCTTTAATCCAAGAAAGGTAATTACCACCTACCACAGAGTCACCTTTTATCTCTGGACTTAACTCAGATTCTAACAGACTTATCACCATCTAAAGTACTTCCCCGTCCCTTTTAGCTGTGCTGTGATGTTAATTCTTTCTGACTATGCTATTAAAGAGCAGAGGGGTAGGGTACAAGGAGCTAGAGTTCCATCTTGTTACCTTTTAGTGACCCCTTAATATTTGCTATCCATGCTAGGCACTTGACATACATTACAGGATCCTCATGACCTTGTGAAGAAAGTAGAAACTGAGGCCCAAAGAGATTCATTTATGTAAGTTGCTGTAGGTTATGCAGATAAGACATGACATGAACCCAAATCTCTTGTATAAATCTGTGCTCCTGGGGTGCCTGGATGGCTCAGTCAGAAGAGCATGTGACTCTTGATGTCGGGATCATGGGTTCAAGCCCCTCGCTGGGCATAGAGATTACTTAAAAATTTTTTAAAAATCTTATTTAGGGGAGCGCCTGAGTGCCTCAGTCATTAAGCATCTGCCTTCGGCTCAGGTCATGATCCCAGGGTCCTGGGATGGAGTCCCACATGGGGCTCCCTGCTTGGCGGGAAGCCTGCTTCTCCCTCTCCCACTCTTCCTGCTTGTGTTCTCTCTCTCTGTCTCTCTGTCAAAATAAATAAATAAAATCTTTTTTAAAAAAATCTTATTAAAAAAAAAGTAAGAATCTGTGCTCCTAACAAACCTCCTACACTGTTCCCATATTAAACCCATATCAAAAAGATTGCTGTAGTCTCAAACTTTAAACTTAGTTTTGCATGTTTAGTAAAAGAAAAATAGAAACTTTGTGGTGAATAAAAAATATGGACAGAGGTGCCTGTGTGGCTCAGTCATTTAAGCATCTGACTTCTGCTCAGGTCTGATCTCTGATCTCTGGGCTCTGTGCTCAGCGGGGAGTCTACTTCTCCCTCTTCTCTCCCTCTTCTCTCCCTCTGCTCCTCCCCCTGCTCATGTGCATGTGCTCGCACTCTTTCCTCTCCCTCTCTCTCTCTCATATAGATAAAATCTTTAAAAATATACATGGACAGAGGCAGTAGAAATTGGAGAGGAACTCATTGATTTACAGCTGGTGATCCACATAATCTGGCTAGCTTAGCAATTCCCAGAAATGATCTGAGATTTAAGTTGAGATTTTTGAGCTTGAAAAGGGGATGGTGGGAATCCTGGCCACCCAAATCCTAGGCACAAGCCCAGTTATCAAACATTGGGATGAAAGCTCCTTGAGGAGCATACCCTCTAAATCCCAACAAAGAGTATAGTAGGCAGTCTACTTCCTGGTCCTAAACTGAAAGTAATTCTGCTAAGTAGGGGTGATGAGATGGGTGGCAGGCATTTGGTGCGAAGTGGGTGTTCTGTCCTGGAAAAGTTGGACAATTCATTGTGGTTATATTGCTGCTAGGGTAAATGACAGCAGCTTATCTACAGCAGGTGGGCTCAGTTTGTCATCTCTAGGTGGGGATGAGGTCATGGAATCTCAGGCTTCAGCTGGCCAAGAGATCATGCTTAGAGTCGCAGAAAGCAAGCTGGACCCAGTGACTGTCAGCCCTAATTACACATCAGAATTGATATAATTGTATTTGTATCAGGCTTTTTGAAAAATGTCTTTCTGAAAATCTTATAATCACCACTACCCTCATTGTCCCTATTCAAGAGCCATTGAATCAGAATAGAGGAAGGGGAGATTTTTTTGTATATGAGCGTTTATTTTTTTTCTTTTGCTCTTTTAGAAAGTTCTCTCAAGGATTCAGGGTTCTCATGCAAATAGTGGTTGTCAATGGACAACCTTGTGTGAACCACTTTTTTTTTTTTCAGCTATCTTTCTAAAGTGTTCTTGAGCATTATCGATGATCCTTGATAAAATCTTTACAAGTCCTAGATTTTCTTTGCCTGTCATTCCGCAGAAGGCACGTTTCCTTCCAAAGGCTGCAACTATGTGAGACCTAAAGTTACACACTCCGCGTAGTCCAGGCTTTGTTCTGATTACCATGCATTTTCTACCTTACAGGCATTTCAGTCCTGACACTTCGGGTGACCTTATGCATGTTTCCCTGTCCATAATGCTCAGGGTTCATGAAACCTTGGATGAATAACTGGTGGCACTATCATAACCTCCCTTTTTAGGGAGAGAAACTTCAAAGTTTGTTTGAAACTGAAGGAAGGAAAAGCTGTCAGCTCTTTATTTAAATTCTCTTCCTTCCTGAGTTTTGTCTAGTTTTATTTACTGTCCGCATTTAATCTATTTACAACTACTTCTTTCTGTCTCCCAGCTATTTTGTTGCTCAAAAGTTAGTCCTCTGGAAGCATTGATGAACCCTTGTTTGATAAGGTAAAGTACCCCAAATATGGTGAGAACAAGAAGGAATCCAAGAGCAGAGGCCCTGGGAAGCCTTATGTGCCACATTGATGTATGCTTTATCTTGCTTTGCCCAGTTTTTACAACCTGCATGTGAATCATTGCTGTACCTCATAATTCACTGACTCTTGAATGAGAGCCTTTTGATTTTGGAAAAAGGATATAGTGACAAAGCAGAACAGTAGATGAAAAATGTTAAAATTTAAAAAGGATGTAGTTTGCATATGTGTCCAGCAACTCCTTGGTGAAAGCTTTACTTCACTTCCCGGTGGGTTGTTTGGGTTACTTTAAAATGAAATATTCAGCTTCCTTGATTTTATTTTGGTGTTTACACAAACTGGTCTAACAACCTTGACTGGCTTGCCTTGGGGGTAAATGAATGTTTATTTTGTTTGGAAACTTTTCTGGAAAAACTTTAATCTGCTTCTGTTAAACCCAACATACAAAAAAAAAAATCAGGTATTATAAAGTAGCCTTTAAATTTCTAAGGTAGAGGCCGGCCCACTTAATAACGGTGAATTTAAAAACTTAAGGTGTTTCCACCACCACCATTCCAAGTGGAATAGAAAGAGGCATCAAGGGAAACTAGTGAAAGGTACTTTTTTGAGTATTAATCAAAATTCAAAAGGAGTGGGGCACCTGGGTGGCTCAGTCGTTAAGCGTCTGCCTTCGACTCAGGTCATGATCCCAGGGTCCTGGGATCGAGCCCCACATCATGCTCCCTGCTCAGCGGGAAGCCTGCTTCTCCCTCTCCCACTCCCCCTGCTTGTGTTCCCTCTTGCTGTCTCTCTCTCTGTCAGATGAATAAATAAAATCTTTAAAAAAAAAAAAATTCAAAAGGAGTAAGAGGCCAAAACTAACTTCCAAGTAGTGTTTCAGATTTAGCAATTTAGCTGCCTTTTTTTTTTTTTTGGCAAGCCTACATTTCTGAATTACTTAAGTAGAAATGTGTGGCAAGATTTTCTTCTCCGGTGTCTTCACTACTTTGCGCTCTCTAGGATGTTACATGGATCTTAGTGTAAGGTTGGTTGTCCAGCTTTGGTGCTATACAGCAAAGTTGCTTAATGAATGCTTATCTGCTTAACCTATCTGCAGTGGAAAGTAAGTAGCTGCTTATCTTAAGGTCAGTGCTTTGTCCTCTGCTTGATTATCTTGCTTTAAGGATTTCCTTCAGGCATTTTGGGTTCACTGAATTTGTCCCAGCATCTTTAGCCTCAAAACTTTCCATCCTTTGGGGTTTGGTGCCTGTTTGCTTCCCGAGCTAAGTGCGCTTCACAACCCTGCTATCCTTGGAGCCCCTTCTCATTCCATTCCCTACTGATTGCCTCTTTGCTAGTTCCATCTCCTAGGAAACTACTCTGTAAATCAGAGCACGTCAGCTTTTAAAAACTGAGTCCTTTTGAGAAATAACTCCTTTGGTCCCTAAAGATTCCAAGAGCCCGTAGGGTAGAGAAATATGTTCTCTTGAGAATTGTGAATCTGAAAACAAGCACAAGCTAGTAAAGTCGGGATTAAAATATATCTGTCTTACATTCTTCTGTATTTTCATATTGTGCATGTGCATGTGCATAAATTGACAGCCCCTGTGTAGACACAGGTAGGTAGCAGTTAAAATAGAGACCATGTTTGAAGTTTACTTGCCTAATGTTTTCAGCCCCTCCCAGAGCAAACTCCTCTTCTCCTCCTCGAAGTTTGACATAACTCCAGAAAAAATTATCAGAAAGGTTCTTTGGAAATTCCTTTTTAGAAGCCTAGCAAGATAAATTATTGGAAGAATAGCAGTTTGTTACAGTTGGTTGCTTAAAAATAGGATCCAGCGAACTCACTGACTGTAAAGAGCATTTTTCTTTTTTTGTAATAGGAGATAGCAGTTTGTTTCATTTGGGAATTCTTTTTCCATCTAGTTCAGAAAATGGAACATGGTCACAGGTAGTATAGTATGTAGAATTTTTTATTTCTAGATACCTTGTCCTGATTTAGAAAAGTTCCTTTTTGTAGTTATACTGTGAACATTAAAATGAGAGTGATACACCTGACTTAATATGTGTTTGTGTGTGCATGAGCAAGGGATTGTTTTGAAGCAGCTTTGCTTTGTGGTCATTTTGATTGTTTGTGATGCCAAGTGAAGCTGCTTTTCATAAGTCGGCTTGATTCTCTGGTTTGGCTAGAATACTTGCTCCCCTACCCAAGGGGTGGCAGCAGAGCCCATAGCATATTTTATACCGTGTGCTGTCATTGATCAGCGTGTATTGAGGAGAGTATCACAGAAGTTACGAACTGGCCTTCTGGGTTTTGAATAGAAACCCAACAGAAACAGTGCCAGTTTCAGAGATACAAAATAAGCTGATAACCTGAGAGTTAACTATTTGATAGTTGGAAGGGCTAGATAGGCAGCTTGTCTGCTTATAGATAAAACCTGTCTGACAAGAGAACCTGTAGGATCTACCACTAGGAGAAAACTTTGTGAAAGGGCAGGGTCTTGTGTAAATGAGGTCCCTTTTTACCACTAATACTGAGGAAAAAAACAAATCTGTGAAATTAATTTTACTGTATAAAATATAGTTATATGTATAATATAAATTGGCTCAATTTATACTGAAGCTCTTAGATTTGGGGCTATTAATTTTGTATATATGTGTGTTTATAAAGTTGATTCTGTTCATATTGCCACTCATTGTGCTCATAAAACTGAGTTTTTTAAGCATAAAATTAACAATTTATTGTTAATTTAGTAAACACAAATTAACATTTCTCAGAAAAACCTTTGGCTTTTCTAGTAGGCTGTCAGGTAAAAGACGAAGAGATTTTTATTTTATTTTATTATTTATTTTTTTTAAGATGAGTTTTTTTTTTTTTTTAAAGGTTTTATTTATTTATTTATTTGAGAGAAAGAGAATGAAAGACAGAGAGCACGAGAGGGAAGAGGGCAGAGGGGGAAGCAGACCCCCTGCTGAGCAGGGAGCCCGATGTGGGACTCGATCCCGGGACTCCAGGATCATGACCTGAGCCGAAGGCAGTCGCTTAACCAACTGAGCCACCCAGGCGCCCGATTTTTTTAAGATGAGATTTTAAAAGGAGTATCCTGTTCTGAGTCTTTACCGTAGATTTTTTTTTTTTTAAGATTTTATCTTAGAGAGCGAGAGCAGGAACACAAGCAGGGGGAGTGGGAGAGGGAGAAGCAGGCTTCCTGCTGAGCAGGGAGCCCGATGTGGGACTCGATCCCAGGACCCTGGGATCATGACCTGAGCCGAAGGCAGACGCTTAATGACTGAGCCACTCAGGCGCCCTACGATAGATTTTTTTTTTAATAACAGCTTTATTGATAAACAGTTTTATATACTGTAAAAATTATTCCCTTTTTATTTATTTTTTAAGATTTTATTTATTAGAGAGCATGAGAGGGGGAAGGGTCAGAGGGAGAAGCAGACTCCCCACTGAGCAGGGAGACCAGTGTGGGGCTTGATCCCCAGACTCCAGGATCATGGATCATGACCTGAGCTGAATGAAGGCAGAGGCTTAACCAACTGAGCCACCCAGGAGCCCTTGTTTATCTATTTTTCAAGTAAGCTCTATGCCCAGCATGGAGCCCAAACTCACAGCTCTGAGATCAAGAGTCACATGCTCCACCAACTGAGCCAGCCAGGCACCCCTAATTACAGCCCCCCTCATTTGGGGGCAGGTTGGGGTTTTGCTGCTGTTGTTTAGAAGAATTTATTTAAGTAATCCCTACACCCAGTGTGGGGCTTGAACCTACAACCCCAATATTAAGAGGTACATACTCTGCTGACTGAGCTAGCCAGGCACCCTCTTAATTACCCCCCCCCTTTTTTTAAAGATTTTATTTATTTATTAGAGAGAGAGTGAGAAAGACAGCACATGAGAGGAGGGAGGGTGAGAGGGAGAAGCAGACTCCCTGCGGAGCAGGGAGCCCGACGCGGGACTCGATCCAGGGACTCCAGGATCATGACCTGAGCCGAAGGCAGTCGCTTAACCAACTGAGCCACCCAGGCGCCCCAATTACCCCCTTTTTTAAAGGACATAGTTTACTGGTTTTTCAAGGGTTCTGCAACAATCACCACTATCTAATTTTAGAACATTTTTATCAACCCAGAAAGACCTTCCCCCCATTTCCTCCCCCATGCCCATTACTAGTCATTCCCCATTCCACCTTGGCAGTCCTGTTCTGCACATTTCATATAAATGACACCATAAAATATGTGGGTTTTTGTGACTGCATTTACTTGGTATAATGTAAAATGTTCATACTCCATTCCTTTTTATTGCTAAATAATATTCCATTATATGATTATACTACATTTTGTTACCTGTTTATTAGTTGGACATAGGGGGGTTTTTGTCTTTTTTTAAAGATTTTATTTATTTATTTGACAGAGACAGAGATAGCGGGAGTGGGAGAGGGAGAAGCAGGCTTCCCCCCCGAGGAGGGAGCCGGATGTGGGACTCAATCCCAGGACCCTGGGATCATGACCTGAGCCGAAGGCAGACGCCCAACGACTGAGCCACCCAGGAGCCCCAACATAGGGGTTTTTTTTTGACTGCTGTTACTAATGCCTCAGTGAACACAAGTTTTTGTGTGTACATATGTTTTCATTTCTCTTGAGCATATACCTAGGATGGTATACTATGGATGGATTGGCTGCATCATGTGGTAACTGTTGAACCTTAGATGATTAGCAAATATTTTCTCCCGTTCTGTGAGTTGTCTTTTTACTTTCTTGATGGTGTCCTTTGAAGCACAAAAGTTTTTAATTTTGATGAAGTCCATGTGATCTAGATAATCTGTTGTTTTAGGGGCGCCTGGGTGGCTCAGTCGTTAAGCATCTGCCTTCAGCTCAGGTCATGATCTCAGGGTCCTGGGATTGAGCCCCACTTCGGGCTGCCTGCTCAGCAGGAAGCCTGCTTCTCCCTCTCCCACTCCCCCTGCTTGTGTTCCTTCTCTCGCTGTCTCGCTGTCAAAAAATAAATAAAATCTTAAAAAAAAAAAAATCTGTTGTTTTATTTTAAGGATTTTATTTACCAATTTTGTTAGCACACAAGCGGTTGGGGGCGGGGCGCGGCAGGCAGAGGGAGAAGCAGGCCCCCGGCACACCCTCCACCCCCACCAAGCAAGGCCAAGCAAGGAGTCTGATGTGGGATTCCATCGCAGGACCCCGGGATCATGACCGATGATCCGAAGGCACTTAACCGACTGAGTCACCCAGGCATCCCGATAATCTAATATTTTAAATAGTAACTTTTCCATCCTGTTTGAGTATTAAGAGTTAATTATATTGGCATTTCCTAAACTTAAGAAGAGAGTCAGATGAGAATAGTATCTTAAGGAATACAACTGACAGGAACCTTTTAACTATTGTATTGTGGCAGAGTACACACAGCGTAAAATTTAACCATCTTAGCCATTTTAAGCATACAATTTAGTAGTGTTAAAAATACTCACATTGTTAGGCAACCAGTCTCCAGAACTCTCTTTATCTTGTAAAACTGAAACCGTACTAAACAACAAACACCCTATTTCCCCTTCCCCCCCCAGCAGCCACTGTTCTTTCTGTCTCTGTGAATTTGACTACTCTAGATACCTCATATAAGTGGAATCGTATTGTATGATTTTTATATCTGGCTTATTTCCCTTAGCATAAATTGTTCAAGGCTCATACATATTGTAGCATGTGTCAGAATTTCCTTTAAGACTGAATAATATCCCACTTTATCCCTATGGCACTTTTTTGTGTTGTTATTCATCCATCAGATGGATAGATGGACTTCTGAGTTCTGTCTTTTGGCTGTTGTGAACGTTGCTACTATAAGCATTAGTGCACAAGTATCTGTTTGGTTCCCAGCTTTCACTCTTTGGAGGATAGACCCAGAAGTGGAATTGCTAGATCATATGGTGGTTCTATGTTTTATTATGTGAACAACTGCCATGCTGTTGTCCATAATGGCTGTATGATTTAACATTACTACCATCAAGGCATTGGGTTCTCATATCTCCACATCTTTGCCAACACGTTATTTTGTTTTTTGATAGTAACTATTTTAATGGGTGTGAAGTGGTTTTGTTTTGATTTGCATTATCCTAATGATTAGTGATGAGTTATGTTTTGATAATGTAGTTTTCTGTGTGCTTCAAGTAGAACTAGAAATACTGAAATGAGATACTGTTAGTAAGTATCTTTAGATAATGTAGCTAAAAAAGATGTTGGCATCAGTATCAAGGTTAGATAGAGGTTGGTGGCTGCTCAAAAGGGTCTTCCCATATGGCAAGGCCTTGGTAGTAATGCCCTCCATAGTTCAGAATTTGGTCCTCGTTTTTAGTTCTGGAAGCTGGAATTTGAGCACCCAGAATTGACCAGGTCCTCAGTGTATGCTGTGTGTGTATATATCTTCTCAAAATCAAAAGTGATCAATATGTAAAGTACATTTAGAGATACACCTAGAGTGTGTGTGTGATTTCCTAATTGGGATTATTTGTGTGAATTCCACACTCCTTTCCCATTATCAGATTACTTAGGGTGCTAAATTAATGATTATAAATTTTCATGGTGAGCCTGGAATTGAAAGGGGGTGATAATCAGTTGTTCTTTCACATAGACTTTGTAAAGATTTGTGCATCATCCTGTGACGGCTTCTTCCACTGAAAGAACCACCAGATTCCAGACCTCTGCCGTGGACTCTGTCAAATTCCAGCCTGTCGTCACCCCGCTTATGAAAGCTTCCCAGTTTGCCCTTGAAGAATGAGGTGTTTCCTGAGCATCCCTTAAAGTGCTGTCTTTTTCTTTACATAGCTAAGATTCATTCAAATAATTGAGTACTGGAGCACCTGGGTGGCTCAGTTGGTTAAGTGTCTGACTTCGGCTCAGGTCATGATCTCATGGTCCTGGGATGGAGTCCGGCGTCAGGTTCCCCACTCAGTGGGGCATCTGCTTATCCTTCTCCCCTACTTGTATGTTCTCTCTCTCAAATAAATAAATAAAACCTTTAAATACAAATACTTGAGTACCTACTGTATTTTGAACACTCTTCCCTACCCGGCATACTTTGATTATACTGGTGTAGTTCCTACCTTCCTGGTCACTTAGGGAGTGATCAGTTTCTATTTTAGGGGAATTTCATTAGCTCACTTTACAATGGTAAGCATGAATTTAAACTCTTCACTCTTCACTTACGTGGTACTTGAACCTCTAATGTTATTCTTTCTTCCACAGCAATGGCACAAGCATGATATCATTGATCATTCCTCCCAAAGACCAGATTTCACGAGTGGCAAAAATGTTAGCAGATGAGTTTGGAACTGCATCTAACATTAAGTCACGAGTAAACCGCCTTTCAGTCCTGGGAGCCATTACGTCTGTACAACAAAGGCTCAAACTTTATAACAAAGGTAATCTTGAACATTTTCCTCCTCTACTTTGTCTTGGTTATATTTTCCATTTTGATCCTGCCATGATGCTTTTGGTTACTAATGGTTTTTTTCAGACATCTATTAGCAATGTCCCTTTGGCCTTGGAATTTAACCCTTTTTTTTTTTTTAAGTTACTTCTCTTTAAAGTAGTAGTTACTTAAAAACCTAAATCCTCCCTTTTAAAACATCTCAAGAATTTTCAAAATTAGGGAGAGAATTCTGCAGGAGAGATTTACAAATATTTCTGCTTTATTTAAATTAATATTTAAAGGAGCCAGAGACATGGGGCACCTGGCTGGTTCAGTCAGTAGAGCGTGTGATTCTTGATCTCCAGGTTATAAGTTCGAGCCCCATGCTGGATATAGAGATTACTGAAAAGTAAAATCTTGAAAAATAATTCAAAATAAGGAGCAGGGACAGTAGACTGTTGGAATATTTTCTTTTAACTGAGGAAAATTAACTGTGGATTTAAGTAGAGAAATTGTGTTTTTTGCAGTACCTCCAAATGGCCTGGTTGTTTACTGTGGTACAATTGTTACAGAAGAAGGAAAAGAAAAGAAAGTCAACATCGACTTTGAACCTTTCAAACCAATTAATACGTCATTGTATTTGTGTGACAACAAATTCCATACAGAGGTAAGAAGTTCAAGCGCAGAATACTGTCATCATTCCAGAAAGAAACTGCATACCCATTAGCAGTTATTACCAATCCTCACCTCATTCCCATCCCCCAAGATCTCTCTACTCTAGGCTATGACTGATCTATACTGTCTTTCTAGATTCGCTTAGGTTGGGCATTTCATACAGTGGGTGGCTCTTTACTGTTTTCTTTAACTTAGCATCAGTACTTCATCCCTTTTTATTACCAAATGATACTTGGCCTCATTTTATTTTTCTGTTCATCAGTTGATGGGCATTTGTAATGTTTCCACTGTTTGGCTATTAGGAATAATGCTCTGAACACACATGTATGAATTTTTGGGTGACCGTATGTTTTCTTGGGGAGAGGCAGGTATATGCTTAGGAATGGAATTTCTGGGTAATGTGGTAACTATTTAACCTTTTGAAGAATTGCCAGACTGTTTTCTAAGTCACTGTACCACAAGGCTGGCTGTTTTCAAAAAATAAAAGACTTCACATTTATCATGACACAGTGACATAATCATTCAGCATGTTTGAGGAAAGTGCTAAACTGAGGGGCGCCTGGGTGGCTCAGTCGTTAAGCGTCTGCCTTCGGCTCAGGTCATGATCCGAGAGTCCTGGGATCGGGCCCCTCATTGGGCTCCCTGCTCAGCGGGAAGCCTGCTTCTCCCTCTCCCACTCCCCCTGCTTGTGTTCCCTCTCTCGCTCGCTCTCTGTCAAATAAATAAATAAAATCTTAAAAAAAAAAAAAGAAAGAAAGAAAGTGCTAAACTGAGTGTTTGGAGAACTGGTTAGAGGTGAGGACATAATTGCCTAACCAGATCTCCATCTCTCTCTATATACCCATGATACTTGGCTGTATTTCTAGCACCCTTAGTTTTCAGCTCACAAATTTTAAAATCTTGAGGACTGTAAGAGCTTTTCCCCCCCCCATGAAACTTTTGAGTGACAGAGCTGCCATAAGGTAAAATTTAAGGGTGGAGAGGAAGCCTCATTAGAGTGACCTAAATCAGTCAACAGTAGAACAATCAGGAATTCACAGCTGGCTCCTAGTTCAGTCTTTTGCTTTTCATCGACCTAGGGAAAAACCTCTACAGTGGAATTAGAACTGACATTTGTCGACACAGTTTACAATGGATGATTTCTGCTAACTTGACAGGAAGTCCAGTTCCAGTTGGATCTTGGTTTGTTGCATAGATGGTTGAGACTGTTCTCTTTGGCTATCTTGCCAGCCTCCTCTGGCAAAAGCTTCATTGGGACGGTCTTATCCAGTCCCACTTAACCTGTATCTAGGTCCATGAAAGCAGATTTTGAGTCTTGTTAATTTAAATAGTACCTGGTACTCGTGTTTTCTAGCTTTAACTTACTTATTAAGCTAGCTTCATTCATATTTCTAAACCTTAAGTCTTCCAAAGTACTATTTAATCTTGCTAGCTTTGTTTATTTTGGCTTTTAATTGATAGGTTGATAACTAGATATGGGTGTGACATTGCACCACACAATTTATGTCCTGTTTAATAGGATAAATACACATTCTTATGAGGGGTAAGTATTCCCGGATGAGAAGAATTTTTGAAAACCTAAAATCAATCAAACTACTTAACAGATTGTGATGTAATGTGTGTAACATTCATGGCTTAATGCTAATTATCAGACATGGTATGGTTAAAGATTGATTCTTAATGATTAATCTGCTTTCTGGTCAATTCTTAAAGGAAATTTTCTTCCTTAGTCAAAATGGAATGGGTATTTCTTAGCTCCAAAAAAGCCTGGCCCCTAGCAATTAGTCATTTACCAGGTGCACAGACTCCCATCATGAAAACTCACCCATCTCTATGGGTTCCCAGGACTGTTTAAATATTTGCTCTTTCAGGAGGCAAAACTATTGGGTTATAATTATATGCTAACCCAGAAGGAGGGGTTTCCTCCACAAAAACCTAAATCATTTAGCTATAATACCTTTAAAATAAGATTGAGTTTTATATCCTGATATCATTAAGGAGGCTCAAGACATAGGAGTTAAATGAAACATTTCAAAACTAGATCTTTTCATAGACCTTTTTTCTGGGTTTTTTACTTATGTATTCCTACTCTAGAGTTGATTTACAAGATACTCTTTGCTATAATGAATACTGCCTGTTGAAGCTGGGGTTGTACAGAAAGCTTTTGGAGGTTAGTTTCTTTTTTTTTTTGCCCCCTTTGAGGTTAGACTTTTAATTTGAATATTATGTTCCATGGATTGTCATCACTCTAAATCAAATCAAGGACTAGAATGGATCTGAACCCTGTATCTCTGGTGGCTTTGTATTCACGTGTCCAGGTCAGGTTTGTTGAAAGGCTTCACATCAATATTGTTGGTTTTTTCCTGCATCTGGTTCAAAATTGTACATATGGGTTACATATTTATAGCTGAAGTCTAAATTATTCCATAAAATTGGTTTTCTCTCTAAGTATTCATACCATCTTGGGTGGGGTGAAAGCGCTTATATATGTCCTTTTGGATTTTGTCTTGACCTTGGAAAAGCTTTGGGATTTATTGTGTGGTACTTACATTTGCTTTCCAGGCTCTGACAGCACTACTTTCAGATGACAGCAAGTTTGGCTTCATTGTAATAGATGGTAGTGGTGCACTTTTTGGCACACTCCAAGGAAACACGAGAGAAGTCCTACACAAATTCACTGTGGATCTCCCAAAGAAACATGGTAACACAGGAAGAGACCATGAGCCCATTTTCTTTTGTGTCTAGCAATAAGAAAATAAATAGTGCAGTTGACCTTTGAATAGCATGGAGGTTAGGGGCACCGACTCAGCTGCGCATAAATTTTACTGAAAATCTGCATATAACTTTTGACTCCCCAAAAAACTTACCTACTAATAACCTGTTGCTGGGAAGCCATTAACATAAACAGTCGATTAACACATTAGTATGTTATATTGTATTTTGTACTGTATTCTTAAAATAAGTTAGAGAAAAGAAAATGTTATTAAAATCATGAAAGTGAAAATATATTTACAGAACTATACTTGTATTTATCGAAAAAAATTCATATATAAGTGGACCTACACAATTCAAACCTTTATTATTTAAGGGTCCACTGTAGAGGTGCCTGACTGGCTCATTTGGTGGAGCATGCAACTCTTCTCATCTCTGGGTTGTGAGTTCAAGCCCCACTTTGGGAGTAGAGATTACTTTAAAAAAATAAACTTTTTTTTTTCTTTGACTTCTTCCTTTAAGAGGGGGGTCAACTGTATAATGGAGGGGAATAAATCCAGAGGATGGGAGAAGCATCATGAAATGACTCATGACTCCTTGGTGCCTGTGGCTCTTCTTTTGATAAAATAATTAGTAGTTACTCTCTAAAAATGCGTGTCAGTTTATGCCAAACATTTGGTTAAGGAAATAGTAATTTTTCTCTTTGTCCTTTTGTTGGGTAAATGCATGATTATTTAGTTTTTAATTAGCAAATTATTTTGTACTTTTTAATGATTGTCCTTTCTCCCCCCACTTTTTGTGTCAAAGGTAGAGGAGGTCAATCAGCCTTGCGTTTTGCTCGTTTAAGAATGGAAAAGCGACATAACTATGTTCGGAAAGTAGCTGAGACTGCTGTACAGCTGTTTATTTCTGGGGACAAAGTGAATGTGGCTGGTCTTGTTTTAGCTGGATCAGCTGACTTTAAAACTGAACTAAGTCAATCTGATATGTTTGATCAGGTAAGTGTGAAGTCGGTGCTCTGTTAAGTTGCTAGGTGGGAATAAGTGGGTCCACTGAGTACTGGGATGTACACATCTTTTTTGGTTTTCAAGTGATATATTTCCTGTTTCAAAACCTAACTTTAAAAAACAAAAAACAACCTAGCTCTGAACTGGCAGAATTCGGGGTGTTTAAGAAGCATTCCCTCAGGGGTGCCTGGGTGGCTGAATTGGTTAAGTGTCTGCCTTCAACTCAGTTCATGATCCCGAAGTTCTTTAAAAAAAAAAAAAAAAAAAAGAAACATTCCCCCATACTTTTCTGGGTCTTTTTTCTTCTTCAAAACCAACCATTTTAATTTATTTTTTATTTATTTATTTGAGAGAGACCGAGAGAGCACAGGAGAGCAACCAACTGAGGTGCCCCAACCATTTTTATACAGAATCGTTATGGTAATTGGCCTCCAAATGGAGTGTGATTTCAAAGAAACTAGGGGCTAAAAGTTTTTCTGGTCTTTTTCTGATTTATTCCTGGAGGTAAATAAAGCAGTGAAACTGTCAGCAATATGACAGAGCTGATTAGCCTGAAGCATTTAATCCAGAAAGATCTTTTGGTTTATGACATGGGGTCAGACATAAAACTATTCCCGAGGTGCTCTACTGGAGAGGGAGTAGCATTATGGTAGAAGTTTCAGCCAAAAAAGTGGAGTTGTACACTACAAACTTATATGGCTTATATGGCAGGGACTAACAGTCCCCTGTTTCCTTAATAAGAAACTTAGTCTTGTTGGTGATTATTGAGATGGACTCGTACAGGTCTAATTGAATGTGTGATACAATTGGCTGGGGAAGTTTACCCTTGACAGTGTTGCTCACTGAGATCTGCTCATGAATAAATTGGGTTCTTTCCCTATATTCTTCCCCTTAGACTTCAGTGTTCATAATGCTGAGCTTTGCATGCCATTATGAAGTAGTGGTCTTGGTAAAGGTGTTTTGAAGTTCTAATGATGCTTTTTTCTTTTTTTTTTAATGTGTATGTATGTCAGAGGTTGCAATCAAAAGTTTTAAAATTAGTTGATATTTCCTATGGTGGTGAAAATGGATTCAACCAAGCTATTGAGTTATCTACTGAAGTTCTCTCCAACGTGAAATTCATTCAAGAGAAGAAATTAATAGGTATCAGTGAAATGCAGTTTGTTTACTTATTCTGTGAAAAGTTTTTTATGTACTTGTGTGCACATGATTATATGTATGTAACAAGATGCTGAAAAGGTAAAAGAGGAAGATTTAGCATTTGTATTAAAAACTTCGTCAGTGGAATCATTAATCTTCCTTTAGTCATGAGTTCTAATAAATGTGCTTATATTTCTGTTTTTACCCTTTGGCAATAGGAACCAAACTTCAGTCTCATTTTGCATACTATCCTTTGTAATAGAGTGGTGAATAGAGAGCCCAAATTAGAGATTAATCTGGCCATTATTTGGCTTTGTTTCTGATTTAATGGAGCACACATACTTTTCCAAATGACTGTATTTGGCCCAGCCCTTAACCTCTTGAGGGAATTCTGGAGCCTCAACTAGAGTGGTATGGTTTTTCACTGATTTTGGGCACTTAACTCATTTTTGAGTTGATTTTTTTCTCTTGGATTTTGAGCAAGAAAGTCTGTATCTACCAAGGAAACTTTACTATATGTACTTACGGACCTGTTCCTAATCACAGGACGATACTTTGATGAAATCAGCCAGGACACGGGCAAGTACTGTTTTGGAGTTGAAGATACACTAAAGGCTTTAGAAATGGGAGCTGTAGAGATTCTAATAGTCTATGAAAATCTGGATATAATGAGATATGTTCTTCATTGCCAAGGCACAGAAGGTATGAGAATTAGAAAACAAAATAAGATTGCTTTTTGTTAGTGACCTCTGTGTTCTGGAAACCTGAGGTGAAGATTTGGGGGAGGTGGCTTCAGTCTGCATAAATTGTTTTGCTTGAACTGATGTGTCTGCTTAAGACTGTTAAATTTCCTGAGGACAAGAACTCTATCTTGAATGTCCTTGGCATTTACGTATGGTAGGAGCAGCGTATCTGGTAGACAGTGCATGTGGACTAATATGTTTATGAAAAGCAGGTTGATAGGAGGAGTTCAGAAGCCCTTTGATCTAACCTGACTTACCTTGTGAGACTTATATCTGTTAGTATATGAGAACCAGGTTAACACATTTTTTCCCCAATACTACAGAGGAGAAAATTCTCTATCTAACTCCAGAACAAGAGAAGGATAAATCTCATTTCACAGACAAAGAGGTATGTGGTTGTTTTCCTGGTTTGCTGATACATGCGAGGAAACATAAATCCATGTTAGAGCATTGGCAGCATAGAGTATCTGCCTTGGGAAACCAAATTTCATACTGTTGGCACTTGGGGTGGTGGGGGGTGAGAGGAGGTGATCACCTCTTATCTGCTACATACCAGTCTGACTCCAAGGAGGGAGGCCATGCCATGGTTACGGTGGTTCATTATTTTTAGTAGTCAAGCATTCTCATTCTTGAAATAGTAGAGAAGATTTGACTGACTAGTGCCTCTTCTGCACTGTGAATCTGTGCTTTCTTCACTTACTTGATCAGCTGTTATACTGAAACACCTTCTGCAGGTTTAGTTTAAATGCATCACTGCAGCTTCAAGTGTCCCCTGCCCAGCACAGATCCCTTAAGGGTAGTAGCTTCCTCAAATTGGGAGTTGAAGGACTTTGTTTCTTTACAAGGCTTCTCCTAAAGCTGTTCTGGTGTGTCTCTTCTGGGTTGTTAAATGAGTGCTGCCTGGAGATACTTTACAACAGCCAGACTTTAGAAACAGCAACAGGACCAGAAGTTGAAAAACTTCTAAGTGTTTGTTGACATTTCATCACTGAACCAGAGCCTGAGGAGGAATGTTACTTGAAATAGAACTTCTGTGCTGTTAGAATTATGTCACTAGAAACCATATAGAAAGTTGTACACCCACTTAATGAAAGGAAGAATGAGAATGACAACGGATGGGGAGGATAGGGTTGCTAAGTCTTGATATATCCTGATCCCATTTTTTTCTGTATCTTCATGGCCACCCTTGTAGACAGGACAAGAACATGAGCTGATTGAGAGCATGCCCCTGCTGGAATGGTTTGCTAACAACTATAAAAAATTTGGAGCTACGTTGGAAATTGTCACAGATAAGTCACAAGAAGGATCCCAGTTTGTGAAAGGATTTGGTGGAATTGGAGGTGAGTAGCAAGTAAGGAAAATAAACTTAACGCCAGGGTCTCAAGCCAAAGCTTTTCCTGGCTATCCCAAAGTCAAGTTACTTCAGGCAAAGGTGTGCATATCCTCCACCAAGGCAGGAGGTCGAGGCAACACATGGTTGCAGCTTCCTTGGTTGGGACCATTTCTAAAGATTTGTTTATCTGAGAGAGAGGAGAGCGTGTGCACATGGTGGGGAGGGGCAGAAGGAAATGGAAAGACAAACCCAGGCAGACTCTGTGCTGAGCGCAGAGCCTGACACAGGGCTCAATCCACCACCTGGAGATCACAATCTGACCCGAGCCAAAACCAAGAGTCGGATGCCCATCCGACTGTTCCACCCAGGCACCCCATAGTTAGGACCATTTTTTCTTACCATCTCTTTGTTTTCTGTAATTCTGCAAATTCCTTATTGAAGTGAACCTTCCCCATCCCACAAACACAGGTGATTTACTCTTTGATTTGCTTCCCCAGGTATCTTGCGGTACCGAGTAGATTTCCAGGGAATGGAATACCAAGGAGGAGATGATGAATTTTTTGACCTTGATGACTACTAGGTAGTCGACATGGGTCCGGCAAAACGTGCCTCACCCTCCAGCATCCAACCCAAGGAGCATACCCATGGTGGAATCCAAACAGATCCCTGCCTTACAATTGGAACATTTCCAGAACTTAATCCATGAGCATTGGATATTGAAAAGAAAACCGAAACAAAACCAGACCCAACCCTACACTTTGGTTTGTCATGGTGTCAGCGCAGCAGCATACAACTAAGTTCCTAAAATGCCACTTTGGACTAATTTAAAAAAGAATCCCAGTTTTTACTTTTACTCGATGGTGAAATTGGTTGCTCTTGTATTTTATGAAAAAAAAAATGATTTTTTTAACCTTCATACATAGAATCAAAAATACTTTAACTGCTGTAAACCTTCAAAAGTTAATAGAAATGAGATCATACTGGTTTGTTTCTTATTTTGATTGGAGAAAAATTAAATTGCTGCATTTCGCAGTGACCCATTTACATGGCATTCTCAGCTTAGACTGCATAAGAGAAATACACGTGGTGAAATGTCGGAACCATTTCTCTCTCGGTCTCTGTTTAATGTTGAAAGGGTGAGCTAATAGGAGGCAATTTCAACTTCACTCCCTCACACTACTCCTCCCCCTCCAGCCTGTCAGTTTCAAGGATGCAAACTGCATTGCAAAGTCAAACTGACATGAAGCATTTGGGCCAAGTGCACGGTTTCCTTCCATCTGTTTTGCAGGCGCATTTGTGCCCCGGGGTTTGGGAACCCTTAGCATCACTTGCATTGACAGGGGTCCCCATAATCTTAGCCTACTAGAAACCAGTTTGGGATGGATATGATGGGGCTTCTGTGCTATTGCTGGGATTGGGAGAAATAAAACATGCAATTTAAGTGGACACAAAGAAATTTAAGGAATATTTTATTTTGCTTGGGTCTGTCCTTGGTAAAAGGGAGGTGGTCGTGTTTTCCTTGTGTTGGATGGCATGAGATTATGTGAATGTTTTGATTTTTTAAAAATGAACTGCAAGGTTTTTCACAGGAACGACTGACATGTATGACTGTGCATGTAATTATAAACCCCTGACCTCCTGGTGGGGTTGGAGCATCTGTTTCAAATATGGGACTTACAAGCACCTCTCATATGAGAAATTATGGGAGGGGGGGTAGGGAGGGCAGGGGTGGGAAGGGATGGGACACAGCTTCTGGCACCAAGGACTTAACTATGGTGGATCCAAAAGTGGGCCTGAAAACCTGAAGCTTATGCTTCACAGCTGGGCTCTAAGTGGGACTTGACCCCAGCTGACATGCAAGGTCATGGTGTGCCCGAGGTGGTGACAGTAAATAAAGTGTATAGGATGTGCCCAGTGGTAGCAATGAAAAAAAGTATACCAAATGGACTTTGAAGGACCAAAGGTTTTAAAAGTCAATTGGTATTATTCCCACACTGATAGGGTAGTGGGGTGCATTTGGTTTTCAAATTGGGTACTTTTAACACTTTAGTGCCTGACTGCTGTTCTTCACTGACTTGACTCAGTCACTCGTAGCTTTATTGGTCTGAACCAGCTCCTTGTTCCCAGGTTGCAGACCTGCCTATCGTTCCAATAATCCTGTTTCACTTGAATGAAGGGAGTATGTCTTAACTGTAAAGCTTCTGGTTCTCACACTGTACTCTAAGGTCCAACTGACTGTCTTTCAATGTATAACCTGATGTCTCAACCCCCAGTGAGAAGAGTCAATTCTTTGGTATTCACCAACGTGGGAGGCTTCACCGGAACAGGCTTTTGCTTTGGGCTCTGCTGTTTGTTTGCAGAACACCCAAGAGCGAGCAAACATGCTCTCTTCACAGCAGTACCTTAGGGTTTTGCCATTGTAAATGGGTCTAATGTGATATGACAAGACCAGAGCAATTGGATGTAAATTTACATTTTTGAATATGCTTGTTGTTTCACATGATACATTTAGGGTATGCAGCTCCTTTTGTAGTTTTTATTTTTACTATTTAAGTTTGGAAATGATGCCAAATTTTTGTATTTCTTTAATCAATGTGTTCTCTTTGGTGATATATATTGCATTATATATTGATGTGTGTATCAATATATACTGATATGTATTACACTTACACATACAAACACGTAAAATAAGAGGGGGTGAAAACCGTAGCCTTTGCATTCTCTATAGCCTCTACAGAGAGATCCTAAGCAGCGAAATCTTGGTGTTGTGATGTACAGAAATGGAGAAGAGTATTAAACCATATTTAAGAATACACTTTGTGTGCTTGAGATTCTTTAGGATTGTTCCCTGGCGAGGTCTGAACCACGGAGAGTGTATGAGTGAGCTCTCCAAGGCGTGTGTTAAGTTTAGTAATTAGCTCATAACTTTTCAAGCCTTAGATTTTAGTTGTCTTTGTTACATTTGCCTATGGAAAGATACATGCAAAAGATGCCTGAGGTCATGATCCCAAAATCAACATCAGAAGGAGGTTCACGTTGCTGGGGCGAGACTAATTTGTAGCTTCCCCGATTCCACATGTGCACCAAAGGGAAACCTGCCCCTTCTTTAAAAAGCTGTTTCGAGTATGTTATCCCATGTAACTCAAGATTTCATGGAGGTAGATGGTGTGTCCATTTTAGATGAAACAGGCCAGAGGAGATGAAGCAGCAGCTCTGCAGTGGTGAAGCCAGGTTTTACCCCAGGCCTAATTCCACAGTTGATCCTTTTTCTACATCTGGTTACCTTTGGGTGGTCCAGATGGAAGAGCAGAAGCTAAGCCTCCTTGTTCTCCCATACCTGGTATACTGGGTAGGAGAGTTAATAACCTCATCCAAGAGCAAGCCTTTCAGGTTGGGTCAAGAGAAGAGAATTTCGTTTGCAAATTTTCATTTGCTTTTCTCAAAGACTGAAGTACTTGGAGTTCCTATTTGGTGTTTTCGGGAGCCTAGTTAAAAACCAAGGTGTGATGCATGATTTCCTTTCTCCCTATTTAAGGAAATCTATCTCACAAAATTGACCAGTAATGCTGCCAGATTTAGATAGCCTTGATGAAACCCAGTCACCCTCTGGGAAGGGGCAGACTTGCCTGTGCATGGTGGAGGTATATAATTTTCCTCCTAATGGCATCCCTACGTGCTGTTTGAAGTCAAAAGTTGGAAGGCCACACACTAGTGCTGGGTATGTGGGCTGTTGTGTTTGCCTGTCTGGGCCTGCAGCGCTTGCCATCTTTTGTTCTCTGGCTTCGGTTCTCATGCCGTGACGCTCCCAGACCGGCACACTGGATTCAGGGCTGAGTGCCAAGGTGGAATTTAAGCCTCATGCCAGCTTCTCCCTTGTTGCCAATTTGAGTGAGCGCCTGCTGGGACTCCTACCTGCCAAGTCCCACCCTGATAGGACTCTGCCTCCAGGGACATAGGAAATGACCAGCCAAGGGGTTTAGAAGCATTGGATGCCAAAGTTGCTGAGGACATAGCTGAACAACAGGAACTAGAGGTATACGTGAAAACAATTCACCTCCAGGGTTCTTTTATAATCAACTCTAAACCCTGTCTGGGAATGCTGTTCTAGGTATAATCTAAAATTGCTTGGCAGGCTCATTGTGGGGCTTAGTTTAGAGCCCAGGTCAGAGGTGCCTGGGTGGCTTAGTCAGGTAAGCGTCTGCCTTCGGCTCAGTTCATGATCCCAGGGTCCTGGGATCGAGCCCTGCATCGGGCTCCCTGCTCAATGGGAAGCCTGCTTCTCCCTCTCCCACTCCCCCTGCTTGTGTTCCCTCTCTCGCTATACCTCTGTCAAATAAATAAATCTTAAAAAAAAAAAAACAACCCAGGTCAAAGAGTCACCTCTTAGGACAAACACCTTTGGTTCTGGCTCTGCATGAGTTGGCCTTCTGATTTCAGGTAAGTCCCTATTCCTCAGTTTCCCCACCAGGGTAAGGAAGTCTGTGAATCTAAACCTTTCCAGCCTTAATGCTATCAGGGTAGTATCATGGTGAACAAATCTGTCTTGTGATTGGGATAGAAATCTTGGCTGTCAGTGACACTTTGGCAAATTATTTTAATGTCTCTGAACAGCGATTTCCCTACCTGTAATAATGCCTACTCCATAAGGATTAAGGATTAAATGCAGTAAGCATGTGAAATGCATAATATAGTGCCTGGCACTTTGCAAGGGTTCAGATGGGAGCTGCTCTGATGGTCCTGCACTACCAAGCTTGGTACTCCGGAAGTAGCCAGGATGAGTTTGCACTGGCAACCACGAGGTGGTGCTAGAGTTACGGATACTGGCTGTGGAATAAATCTGTTGCTTCTGGTGGGGAGATTTCTGATAAGCATTAAGAGGTGCCTGGGACAGCTTGATTACCCTTAAAATTTCGAGAAATGGAGAGGGCAAACTACTAAAGGATGTAGGGATGACTGAATATCAAGGAGAACCCAGGAGGCTCAATCTGGGCTTTGAGCTACCTATTTGTAATATAACTACAATCACCAAAATGGGTTGAATAGTTACCAGACACAAGTGCTGTGTCACAAGCATCATCTCATTTAATCCTTAGAAAAACAGTGAGGTGGATATTGTTTTATATCTGCCCATCCAAGTTCATAAGCTACTAAGTGACAAAATCTGGAACTCAAAGACAAGTCTATTTGGTTACAAAGCCAACTTAAATGCAGGTCATTCCTCGCTCAAGAAGGGAGAGAACAATTGCCGGTACTGCTAAGAAGATAAGTGGACTCACCTCACCAACCCTTGTGCTTTCAGGGACAACCAACAGCTCAGATTCATCTGGAAGGCACCCATCTAGCAATTCTATCCTTCCCCCAACACATACAAGTTTTGACTGGTCAACCCAGCTCAACCACAGCGGAGGATGGATAAAAGGAGCTTCCTTGGACTCTAGAAGATCCCTATAACTGATTCAACATCTTCAAAGAAGAATGTATACACAAAATGGAATTTCTCAGAGACTGGGGGATCTGCTCCTGCTCTTAATATGTCATCAGCAGGACAATTAAAGGAATTGGGGGCGCCTGGATGGCTCAGTCGTTAAGCGTCTGCCTTCGGCTCAGGTCATGATCCCAGGGTCCTGGGATCAAGCCCCGCATCGAGCTCTCTGCTCAGCGGGAAGCCTGCTTCTCCCTCTCCCACTCCCCCTGCTTGTGTTCCCTCTCTCGGTGTCTCTCTGTCAAATAAACAAATAAAATCTTTAAAAAAATAAAATAAAATAAATGAATTGGAATGTGGACTCTAGATAAAAGTACTGTATCAATGTTAAATCTCCTGAATTTGATAACTCTACTGTGGTTATGTAAGAGAATATCCTTTCTCTTAGAAAATATACATTGAAGTATCAAGGGTTTATAATAAGACCTATTCATTAAGGAAAATTATGAAATTTCAGAAATAGAGAAGTAAAACAGCATTATTTAACTATCTTTAACAGTTTAGAATCATCATGAACATCCTAGAACAGTGTGATAATGAGTATAGGTTTGAACTAGTTTACAAGGTATTTAAAACAAAACTTTGGTTTAATTCTTCAGTCAAGTTTGGTTTTCACTCAGGATTTGGGTTTGACTCAGCGGTCATCATTTAGAAGTTAGTTCTGCCACAGCGTTTACAGCTCAGGAGAAATCCTTATCCAGTCAGCCAGTGGGGCCGAGGGACTGTGCTTGGGAGTTGGGCCCAGATTGGAAAGAAGAGAGCAGAGGCAGGGCCAAGAGTGGAGCTGCTGTCACATGCCTCAGAGATAAAATGACTGTGGGGTTGGGGGGACCTGACTGGCTCAGTCAGTAGAGCATGCAACTCTTGATCTCTGGGTTAAGTTCAAGCCCCACGTTAGGTGTAATCTCTACAGATTACTTAAAAAAAAAAAAATCTTTAAAAAATCGCTTTGGGGTTGGTCTGGTGCTGGATGGATGAGATGAGGCCGTGTTAAGTACAGGGCTTCTTGGGGCGCTCTTGACCCCTAGCTTAGTGAGCAACCCTAGGGATGATGGGAAGGAGGCAGAGCTGTACCTGGGAGCCTAGAGCCCATTCTCACTCTAGTCTTTTGTCTACAGTCACACCCTTATACAGCTCTTCTGTTGCCCCATACTTTCACTTCTTAAGGAATCAGAATTAGTATTTGAAGGGGACCTTGTTACTTCAATTCCCTCATTAAAAAGAGAAGAAAGCTGAAGCCCAAAGACAACATAATGACCTGTCATGCTTGTGCGGCAAATTAGCAAAGCCAACATGAACACCTGATGTTACAGCTCCAAATTCTTTGCTTTTCACACATGGATCGTCTTGTTATTCTTCATCAAAACTCCATTCTCCCCCTTGTTAGGGATGAGAAAAGGGAGGATCAGAGAATGAGTGGCTTGACGCAAAGACAGAGCTGGGAGGGGAAACGTGGCCAACATCCAGGTGGGGTTATGAAAGCTGTTTTGAAGTCACTTCCCTGTGAGTCAGGGTTGGCTTGAGTGGGTAGATTAACTTGCTTCTCCAGCCCCCAGGGTTCCAAATTAGCCCAATCTAGGTTTCCCTGTCAGACTTCCAGCTCTTCCACTCTGCTGAGATACCCTGGGCTCAGTCCCTTCTGCTCAGTTCTCCATCCCCAAACAAAGGAAACGTAGAGGGCACGCCCATTTCCCAGTGAAGCCTGGAGACCAGGAAAGGAGGGTGGAAACTTCAGAGAGAGGCTCTCCGAGGAATGGCAAGGATCTTCTAAGGTAAAGGCAAAGATTCAGGGATATTCTGCTACATGGGGGAAGGGAGATGGGAGATGGGAGCTGGGTTTAAGAAGGAGAAATAACCAGGGTGTGATGTGGGGACACCTGCCGCATGTTACATGGCCGTCCAGAGCCATGTACATTCTCAGCCCAGGCTCCCCAAGAGGTGGGATGGACCAACCACCTCATGACACAATCCCCACTGAAAGGCCTTCAGAAGAGGACTCTATCGGTAATAGGGCAGGATGTCATCTAGTCACCTAGGGAAGAGGAGGTGAAGTTCCTTTAGATAAAGTTGCATTTCTGTGCTCAAGGCTAGAGGCCCTCCCTTGCAACCCTGTCAAACTCTGATTCTGAAGATAGGTAGAACAGAAGGAAGGGGCTTTGCTCCTCCCTGGGCAGCTGAGCAGAAGCCCGCAGAAACCCAGTCTCCTCAGCTGTTTCCAGACACAGTCCACTGCCACCCCTATTCCTTAAATTAGATGTGGGTTCACCCCGGTCTTATTCTTTCATTTAAGCATTTACAGACACTTCTTGTGTGCTGGGCCTGTGCAAGATGTTGGGATACAGTGGTGAACAACGCAGGCACTATCCCTGCCCTCCAGGAACAGAGGCAGTTAGCAAGGAATGAGAGTGAAGAGTGTTAGAGGAGAAGCGATGGGCACGGTGGATCCTACTTCATCTGGGAGTGCCTGACCTGCCTGGTAAGCAGGGGGGTAGCCTGGAGAGATGAGAAGTTTGGAGAGGCAGAGGGGTTGGTCCTGTCTTGATCCAAAGACCAGGATGCCACTTAGATTTCGGAACACTGATTTTTTTCACCCTGCTATCGTTTTTATTGTTGTTTACTTACAGCTTTATTGAGGTAAAATTTACAAACTATACAGTTCACCCACTGTAAGTATAGTTTAATGATTCTTTGGAATAAATTTGTACAGTTGTGCAAATACAATCCAGCATCCATCGCCCCAAAAGGCTTTTGTGCCCTTCTGCAATCAATCCTGCTTCCACTCCCAGCCCTAGCCAACCACTGATCTGCTGTCTCCCTAGTTTGCCTTTCCTAGAAACTCTGTATTACTAGACTAGTGCAATATGTAGTCTTTTACATGGTCACACTTTGATTTAGCTCCTTTCATTTTAAATGAACTTTTTAGATACGTCCGTATTGTTGCATGTTTGCTTCTTTTTATTGTTGAGGAGTCTGATACATTAAGAAATACATATTTGGTCTCTGTCCCCAGCTCCTAGCACACAGCTCCTAAAACCCCTGGAATCTCCACAGTGATAAGAGTGCATATCATATGCTAATAAGATGACTGGTGTGGCTGGGTGCCCCTACATAGCTTCAGAATGGCACCAGGTTGCCAGAAAGGCCTAATCAGGTCTTGGAACGTTCAGCCCCACTTGGAGGAGAGAAGGTCTGGAGGTTAAGTTAATCACCAATGGCCAATGATTTAATCAATGGTGTCTGCATAATGGTGATTCCATTAAAACCCCTACATTATGGGGTTCAGAGAACTTCCAGGTTGGTGAACACACTGAAGCACTGGGAGAGCTCCTTGTAATTCCATATGAATTTGAGGATCAGCTTTTTCATTTCTGCAAAAAAGACCACTGGAATTTTGATACAGATTGCACTGAATCTGTAGATTGTAGTATTGCTATATTAACGATTTTAAGTCGTCCAATCCACAAATATGTATGTCTTTCCGTTTATTTAGGTCTTTAGTTTCCTTCAACTGTGTACAAAACTTTCACTTCCTTGGTTAAGTTTATTCCTAGGTATTTTATTCTTTTGAGTGCTACTATAAATAGAATTGCTTTCTTAATTTCCTTTTTGGATTGTTCATTGCTGGTGTCATTCTGGTTTTCATTTGCATTTCCCTGATGACTAATAATGTTGAGCATCTTTTCATGTGCTTATTAGCGATTCGTATAGCTCTTTTGGCAGAATGCAATCTTTCATTCTTTTTTTTTTCCTCTAGACCTGTTTATTCTATTCTAATGTTTTGTTATAACTGAAATACAGTTGACACACAATGTTACATTAGCTTCCGATGTACAATATAGTGATTCGACAACTCTATAATTATACTATGCTTACTACAAGGATAGCTACCATCCTAATCTTTCATTCTTTTTTCTTTTTTAAGAGAGAAGAAGGGGAGGGGGTGGAGAGAGAGAGGGAGGAAGAGAAAGAATATATATATTTTTTTAAGATTTTATTATTTATTTATTTGACAGAGAGAGACACAGCGAGAAAGGGAACACAAGCAGAGGGAGTGGGAGAGGGAGAAGCAGACTTCCCGTGGAGCAGGGAGCCAGATGCGGGACTCAATCCCAGGACCCTGGGATCATGACCTGAGCTGAAGGCAGACACTTAACGACTGAGCCACCCAGGCGCCCCGGGAGAGAAAGAATCTTAAGCAGGCTCCATACCCAGCACAGAGCCTGACATAGGGCTCCATCTCACGACCCTGAGATTATGACCTGAGCTGAAATCAAGAGTTGAATGCTTGGTATGTGCTGTGGTGAGTGCTGTGTATTGTGTAAGACCGATGAATCACAGACCTGTACCCCTGAAACAAATACTACATTGTATGTTAATTTAAAAAATTAATTTTAAAATTAAAAACAAAGAGTTGAATGCTTAACTGACTGAGCCAGCCAAGCGGCCCTAATCTTGCATTCTTAATCTCCAACTCTGCATCTCCATGAGTGGAGACAGGGGGAGTCCCTTTGTCTCTCAGATACCCTTCTTCTTCACTTCTTCCCATTCGCTTTATTTTCAAAAAGTGGAGGCAGCACAGGTCATGGAGTTAAGAACACAGGGACTGGAACCAGATGACTGTGTCTCACTCTGCCACTCACTAACTACATGACCTTGGGCATAATTTAACTCAACCTTAACTTCTCTTTCACCTCCTTCAAGTTTAACATAGGATGTTTTGTTAAATAAACTGTTTGTTCTATTTGTTACATAAAATAAGTGCCTACCCCCAGCCAAGCATCGTCCTAGACCCTACATTACAGTCAGGAACAAAAGACACACAACTGCCATCCCAGCGGGCTTCCAGGCTAGTGGATCACTCCAAGGAATGTGAAATTCCTATTACAATTAATACCTGAGAGAGGACCACATATGACAATCTGTTGCACAGAAGTCTGACCTGGCCAGAGAGCCCAGAGAAAGCTTTTCTAAAAACAATGATGCTTGAACTGAGCACAAAGGTGTTAACTAGGCAAAGAAGAGGAGCATCCCAACACCTGGGAGGTGGGGGAGAGTACAGTTGAGGAGGTAGGTGAAAAGCAGTTTGGAAGAAGCTCAGAGAATGAAGGAGGAGTGCAACAGAAGATGAAACTAGAAGAGAGGCCAGCAAGCACAGAACAGGCTAAGCTTCAAGGCCTTGCTGAGAACTTGAAATTTTATTCTGAAGATTATGAAAAGCCACTCAGGTGTTTCAGGCAGGAGGATGACAATTCAGATTTTTGAAATTTGTTTCATATTTGAGAAGAGTGTGTGGGGCTGAGTCTTGAAGCATTGGAACACTTAACTTCCAAGTAGAACACTGTTTATCAAGCCATGAAAAAGAGGGCTTCAAGAAGAGATGATCCCATACAAGTCAAATGCTGCTGAAAATTACTGAAGTTAGATGAGGACTAAAAAATCTACTGGATTCAGAAATAAGAGGTTCCTGGTAACATCTGAGGAGCCCCCAAACACAACTGCTCAGCCTCCAGAGCCTGTCTGCCATCTCCAGCGCCCATGGCCGCTGCCTCAGGACTGCCCCTCTGGCAGATCAGAGCAGGTCTTTCTCATTAAGTTTCTCAGGAGGATTCCCTGGCAGCTCTCCTGGCTGGCTGCACTAGCTGTGTCATGGGGTGAGGCCAGTTCAACCATGTCTGCCCACCTCATCTAACCATCTCACCCATCTTGCTGTTTGGGAGCCAGATGTACCTACTGGGTGCCAGCATAAGGGCAGCCTTTTGCCATGGCTAAGCACTACTCTGAAGTCAGACACCAATTCCTATCCTGCTCTACCACATATCAAGATCTTGGTAAAAGATACTTACATGGCTGGAGCTGTTTTCCAACCTGTAAAACACCGCGATTAAATGTGAGACTGAAGCATGTGCCAAGTACTCCACAAACAGTATTGGCTATCATAGGTTCATATTCATTCATTCATTCATTCATATTCATTCAATAATTGCTTATGATGCCAGGCAACGGGGGCTATCGTCGTCAACAAGAGAGACACCATCCATGTCAAGAAGGAGTGCCTAATCTAGTGAGGAACCCAGTCAAGTAAAACTTTGATGCTTTGATTAGAAAGGCACAGGGCACTGGGAGGACTGGGTGGTGGGGGGACTAAAAATCGTACCCAATCCAGTCTTGGTAAGGGAGGGTTTGGTTTTCTTTTTGGCAAGATCACCTGTTACAGCATGAAGAGGGGGTTGGTGCCACTGACAAGAGAAGGTTTAGCTCTTGTGCTTAAAGATAATATAACTTGGTTGAGAAAGCAAGCAGAGGAAAACAACGAGAACAAAAATGCATAGAAATACCAGGCAACCATCATACTGCAAAAAGTTTCAGCTTATAAATTCCCAGGTTCCAAATATTCCCACCTTAGAGAGGGCCAAAAGCCAGGCCCTAGGGCCACTGTAGTAATCTACCTCTCTCAAAGCAGTGAGCAGCCCAGGATCCCTACTGCTTCATAGAGCTTTCTGAGGCTGAAAGCCCTTTCACCCAGAATAGAACACAAGGCCTGCCCAGCAGAGGCCTGGGGTTCCTGCAAATTCTGTAGCTGGAGAGAAGGCTGCTGGAGCTCCCTGGCTTCTCTCAGGCCTTCCCCCTCTGCTAGGTTCAGCTATAAATAGCTTGCTGGTTTCCAGCAGGGGATCTCCCAGCCCTGCAAGAAGCAAGCTCCGCCTTCTCACCCTGTGCTGCCCTCAGCCTGGAGCAGAAGTGGGTGGTGGCTGGCAGGGGGAAGGAGAGGAAGAGAGGGCAGGAACTAGCACCACAGAGAAGCTGGCCTCTGGACTACATTACCCACAATCCTAGACAGTGGTTGGGAAGAGGAGGCTGCTGGGGGCCTGCAGCCTTACATGGGAAAACAAGGCCAGAGGCATCTAAGGCCCTGGGTATGCAGCTCAGGCCCTGAAACCCAGTTTGTTCTTGTTTTTTGGGTTTTTTTCCCCAAAATCTAAGCCCTAAACCCTCGTCCTGGACCTTAGAGATCCTCTCCATGTATCCAGTTCACAGGCACTCAGCCTACCTGGAGTCAGGGAGACCAACAAAGCTCACTATCCTTTAGCCTTATTCAGTGAGTGTGTGTGTGTGTGTGTGTGTGTGTGTGTGTGTGTTCGAGCATGAGCGAGCATAAGCGTGTGTGTGTGTGTGTGTGTGTGTGAGAGTGAGCGAGCACACACGCACTCATATACACATGTGAACAACCAAGAAACTGGAAGCCTGTGACGGATCAAGCCCAAAGGCTGCTTGGCGCTATAAGTCCCTTCTGGGGCATATTCCCTGACTCAGTCTCAAGCTCTGAAATTTTCTTTCCCTGCCTCACCTGAGGCAGAACAATCATGGGCTCACCGGTCGGTCCAGAAGAAAGCCTGTATGCTGATGACATGTTGCACTTCTGGAAGAGCTGGGGGATGGGAGTTCAGGAGCTGCTGCTGGTTTGGTCTGCTGAGGTCTGGTCCCTCTCTCTGACCTTTGCTCATCACCAGGCAGACAGATCAGGGTAACCACGTGGCTGGGCCATGTTTAAGTCCCTGGAGGTGCTGCAGGGAAGGCCTGTAAGGACTTGCTGGTTCCTGCAGTGGATAAACCAGAGTTGTCAGGCTGAACAACGGGGGCCATCCAGGGTGGTGGGGGCACTGCTCCAGACCTCAGCCCCACTGCAGGTGTACACCTGCCCCAGCTCTGGCTCCCCCCACACCATCCCTCCAACCTTCCCTGCAGAGTCAAACTATTTATGTAGAGTTCTGGGGCTCAAGAAACTCCACACCACAGGGAGCACAGCGTGTTCGGAGCCAGACCTAAACTCAGGGACCCTTATCCATGGTGAAACGGCACTGGGGTCTAAACCGGAGTCCTTTCCCTCTTTCTCCTCACCCAGATAAAACTCTCACTGCGCTAGGCACCAGGAATGCAAAGATGAGTGAGATCAAATAGCAGCCTCAATAAATAAATGGTGTACAATACTGTGTTATTACACATAACATGCCTCGGAGTTGGGGGTGGGAAGGATTTCCAGATGGCCAACATGTCTCAACCAAATAAAGGATGCGTAGCAGTTCTACCAGAATGGTGTGGGAAGGGCATTCCAGGCAGAGCGACAGCTCGAGTAAAGGCAGGAAGATACGCAAGAAATAGCAAGGAGGAAGGAAAGGACAAATACCAAACAGCCGCTTGCAACAACAAGCGGAGCAGCAAGGGAGGAGCCGCAGGCCCTCACACCAGGGTGAGGAGTTTGAGCTTCAGGCCCTGGGCTGGGAGCCGCGGAGGTTCTCCAGCAAGGTGTGCTGTGTTCAGAAATGGGGGAGAACAGAGGAGCAAAAAAATGAAACCGGTGGGACTGGTGGGAACCTCAGCCCTTCTGGGGACGGAGGACGGCACGTTGCCTACATGCAGACTCCCAAGTTCGCCTGTCCGCGTTTACCTCAGCCAGGCCCGGCAGCGAGGAGGCCAGGCCACGCGTTCCCAGCGCCGCCGGCCGCCCCCTCCTTGGCAGCGGGTCCCCTGGCCGCTGGCTCCCGCCCACAGCCGCCCGCGGGCCGTCTGCCAGACGCGCCGGGAAGGAAGCGCCTTGTATGGGCCTCGCACAGGGAGGAAGCGCCTTGTAGGGCCCGGGGAGGAAGCGCCAAACATGGCGAAGGGCGGCCGGGGGGCGGGCGGGGGGCGGGCCGTGCGCCCGGAATGGAGGCCGCTTCCGGCGCCGCGCCGCGCCGCGCCACCCCCACCGCGCGCCGGGCCTCGCCGGGCCTCGCCGGCCCCTCCCTGGCCGCGGTCCGCGTCCCCCAGCGGTCCCCTCCTCCTCCACCCCCTCCTCGGGCGCGGGCCACAGGAATGGGGGAGCCGCGGGGGACTCTCGGGGGCCGGCGCGGCGGGGGATCCAGCCCGGCTTAGACGCTTGGCCGAGATGAGTTGGATTCTCAGTTCCGCCGTGCACTCGCTCTGTGACCTTGGGTAAAGCGGCTTCGTCTCTGATCCTCAGTTTCCTCTACCAAAATGAGAGGATTCCCGTTAAGCACCTCCTCGAGCGAGCACGGCCCTCACTGGCAGTTCTGTCCCCCTAACAATTGAAGGGGTGGGGGGGGGCCGGTTTTTCCAGTCACCTGCTGCCTGTGTCCCTTAAGCCTCTCCCCAGCCAACTCCTGGGGACCTGGATGAAGGGTTGTATGGGAGGTGCCGGCATCGGAAGAGATCTTTCCAGAAGAAAATAGGGCAACTTTAAGGTCTAGTTTTCCCTTTGAGTCTGTGAGGTTCACATAGGGTTCCAATCACAGCTTCTCCCCTTACCAACTGGTTGATGCTGGCAAGGTACTTACCTTCCCTGAATCTTAATTTCCTCATGGGTAAAATTGAGATAATCATTCCTGATTTGTGATAATCAAATGCAATGGAGTCTGTGTGTGTGTGTAAAGTGCCTGACATGGACTAGATGCTTAATTGATGTCACTTTCTCTGTGCACTTTCCCAACAGGGAGGTGGGAGAAGAAAAGAAGAAGGGCATGGCTGCCTGGGTGGCTCAGTTGGTTAAGCGACGGCTTTCCGCTCAGGTCATGATCCTGGAGTCTCAGGATCAAGTCCCGCATCGGGCTCCCTGCTCAGCAAGGAGTCTGCTTCTCCCTCTGACCCTACCCCTTCTCATGCGTGCTCTCTCTCTCATTCTCTGTCTCTCAAATAAATAAATAAAATCTCAAAAAAAAAAAAAAAGAAAGAAAGAAAATACGAAGGGCTTGAGTAGTTGGCCATTCTTTTGTCCCTCCTTTGGCATCTCTGGGGCCTTATTGCCAAGATTTGATACCTTTACCAGCGGGATGTGTATGTGTGTGTGTGTGGCCCTAATGCTCCATTTTCTCAGTTCAGCCACCATCCAGATGACCTGTCCTCCCCACTGCTGCTCTGCTCTACCTACCCCGGAACGTAGGTGACCTGGACTGTCCGGCAAGGGCAAAAAGAACTTATAGGAAGTTGAAGTTCCCATCACAGCCAGAATCTGGTATCTAGGACGCCATCCCCTCCTATGCCTACTTTCAGTACCACACCCACACATTTCAATGAGAGATGGGTATCAATCTCATAAATATATTTCCCAATCCTCCCTTATTGCCCCTGCCCTGCCCTCGTCAGTTCTGCCTTTCCTGCAGTCCCACTTAAATCTAACCTGAATCTTCCTGCCTCTCAGTCCAAGTCCCATCCTGCTGAGCTGCAGTTAGCAGCCCCTAAGAGGTTCCAGGCAAGTTTGTGGACACACACAATAGATGTGTGTCACCCACGGCCTTGTTTCCTTTCATCCTTGTTGGGCAAGGAGGCTGTCGTTGGCATGGTAACCTTTCCTATAAAAGTTGCAGCCCTCAAGGATGTTTTCAGTTCCAGCAGGGACATAGCTCCTTCCCTGCACTGTAGATCATTGGGTGACATGCAGCTGTGTCATTCTGGCTTCCCCCAGAATGGGGACATGGTGCTGGTGGCACAAAAGAAGGTCTGGTTCATGGAGGGCAGCAAAGGGCTTAAGGGAGATGCTGATTGGATCTCTGAGGAACAGGTTCCTTCTGCCCTATGTGTTGATCCTCCACCGCCCAGAGAAACCAGTTCTGAGGCCCAGAATATTTAGGGAGCCTCTCCAGATCTCATGGTGAATGATAAACACATATCTTCACGAAAACCAGGCACCCAAAAAATGGCATGACACCCAGTGCTTAATTCTGTAGAATAAGCTGATAAACCATAAAGCCTCCAGAATCCAGTGATTTCCTTTCTCCTCAGTCCCTCTGTGGAACACATGAATATTTATTAACCATATCCTGTGTTGTAATTTCCCATACATTATTTCAACTGATTCTTCCCAAGTCCCTATGAGAGAGGTATTAGGACACTCACTTCACAAATGGGAAAATTAAAATTTGGGCAAAGATCTTATGCAACTTGACCAAAAATCACACGGTCATGGAGTGGTGGCATCAGGACTTGAACCCAGAGTCTTCAGACTCCCAATCTCACACTCTTTATACTAGGTCGTGTGTTCCTTTTATTTGCTACCTTGCTACTGAGAAAGAAATCCTCCCCCGCCCCCCCCGCCCCGGGTCCCAAGCCACTGTCCTTCTAGGAGGTGCTCAGGAACAAAATGGGCATTGGCATCAGTCTCCATGGTCGCGGGGTCCTGTATGGGCCTGTGTGGCAGTGCAGCAGCCGCGTCCTCAAACTTGAGGCTTCCCTCTGCCAGATGCCTTGTCTCCGTCATGGAGTTTCCCCGGCAGAGGGCAAGCTGAGGGAAAGTGGTTCCCAGCTGCCAGCTTCGTCTAGGCAAAATTGCATTAGAGCCAGCCCCGGCTTCCCTCAGTCCCTCCAGAGTGAGCACATTCAGCTCCCCCGCAAAAAGGAGGGGGAGAGAGACACCGAGAAAAAAAGGAAACTTCCATTTGTTTCCCTGGCTGGGAAGCACTGGGCTTCAAGCTGTCACTCATCCTGTAGGTGGGGAAGATTAATACTGATCCTCTTGAGATTATAGAAGTCTCTAAAATGAATCCTTGGGCAAGAGCTTTGCCAGAGAGACATTAGTGGGAAGGCCCTGGATTTGACTGTGTTGGGAGGGGAGGAGAGGCAGGTCTCAGGCCGGAGAGAGACTCCTGGATCATTTTTCTTTCTGCATGTTTTCTGTCCAAAAAGATGAGAAGAGTCCTGGTAACTGGAACAGGGTGAGGAAGAAAGCAGTAGGAGAAGGGCACTATCAGGTAGTGACCTCAAGCAAAACAAAGGAAGTATTAATAGTGTTAATGGTTAGGGGCGCCTGGGTGGCTCAGATGGTTAAGCGTCTGCCTTTGGCTCAGGTCATGATCCCAGAGTCCTGGGATCGAGTCCCGCATCGGGCTCCCTGCTCCTTGGGAAGCCTGCTTCTCCCTCTGCCTCTCTCTCTCTCTCTCTGTCTCTCATGAATAAATAAATAAAATCTTTAAAAAAAATAGTATTAATGGTTAATATTTATACATAAATATTGTGTCAACCAGGCTTCGTTTATTATCTTATTGAATCGTTTCCCTCAGGTAGATCCTACTGTTATCCCTGTTTTAGAGATAAGGAAACTGAAGTTGGTGGGCTCCTCCATAACAAGAGCTCCCAATTAATGGGGGTGGGCCAGGCACTCTGTAGACATTATCTCATATAATCTTCACCACCAACCAATGAGATGGAACCATTATGCCCATTTTGTACAGGGGAAAACTGAGGCTCACAAAGTAGGGTACTCGTCTGTGATCACTAAGTAATGGGAGTGGCAGAGTGAAGGATTAGAATTTGACTCTGTGGCTCCAGAGCACCTGGGCTTAACTACTTGGCCTTGCCTCCGCCACGGCTTCTCCACGTCCTCAGGGGCTCCTGCTCACATAGGCTGAGACCACGAATATCTGCCCACACCTACATTTCTGTAGTGCTCACCACACAGGTGAGAACCTGGCCAGGGGTGTTCCCTCGATTTAGTTCAGACTTGCCACCAGACTATTTCTAGGGTCTCGACAGATGGGCCTGGGTCACGTGGGCCCAGTGTCTTGGGGCTCTGGTCGTCTCCAATCCAGATTCCCAAGGCAAGAGAAAACCTTGAGAAGGCTTCACTACCCGCCCCCCACCACATACCTTGACATTTCCCTAAGAGACGCAAAAATGTATAAACCCAACCGCCCTCGGGAGGTCTCCTTAATGCCCAAGGGAGGTGCTTTTTGGAGAAGAGGCTAGAGAACCCAGCAATCAATCAGGGAGACCACAGAGTGGCAGCCTCCCCCGCTGGGCGGGCTCCCAGTGGCCTCTCCCAGAGGCTCCTCTGCCTTGTTACACGAACAGACTCCACCGCTCCCACCCCTGCTGCAGGGCTGTGGGGGTGGGAAACACTTGGAACCCTGAGTCAGAGGAAAGGTTCCATTTCACTTTCCCTGGAATAGCAAGTCAAGGATGTAGCAGTCAGCCTATGTAGAGAGAAAGGGGAACCAGAAAGTGAAAGAGGATAGTGCTCCTTTCTTTCTTTCCCTACCATCTCTTTGATGTTTAAAAACATTTTATTTATGTATTTTCTATTCCATTCATGTATTTTTTATGCATGTTCATTGCAGAAAGTACATGTGATGATAATAAGATTTATTAGTGTGAATGTTCCTCCATTTTTTCTCTCATTTTACCTATCCATCAAAAGTTTTCCAGCTTAGAATCCAATCCCACTTTCCAGTTTAAAGAGTTTGGTCTTGGAGCGCCTGGGTGGCTCAGTCTGTTAAGCCACTCAGTCTTGCCTTCGGCTTGGGTCATGATCCCGGGGTCCTGGGATCAAGTCCCACATCGGGCTCCCTGCTCAGTGGGGAGCCTGCTTCTCCCTCTGCCCTTTCCACTGTTCCTGTGCTCGCTCTCTCTCAAGTGAATAAATAAAATCTAAAAAAAAAAAAAAAAAAAAAGAGTTTGGTCTTTGCGAGCCCTGTTCCTGGATCTTTTTAAATGTAAAATCAGAAATGCTGGGGAAGGGGGAGGGGGGTGCAGCTGGTTAGAGAGAGAGAATGAAATGTAGAGCCCTAGAGGCTGGGAGAGGGAAAAATTGGGGCAGAGAAGCTAAATTGATCTATATAATAAAGAACAAGGAAAGGGAAGGAGAAGGGAAAGAGATGGGCTAGAAAAGGAGAAGTAGGAGGAATTTTGTGAAGTATCACTATGGGGCATTAAATGGATCCCCTATAATTCCTCAAGTAGAGATTGGAATAAAATTTTTATTTTCTGGCTCCAGGATTATAATTCTCTATTTGTGACTCCACCTAGAGCCTTGACCATGTAGGGACCCAAAATTTATTAGGGTTCCATATAGGAAAGTACAAAATATCATTATTTGATAAAAGAAAGAAAACAGGCAAGTATTTATCCTGCCCTTTTTTTTAAACAAGTATGATTTTTTTTAAATTAAGTAAACTCTACTCCTAACGTGGGGCTCGAACTCATATAACCCCAAGATCAAGAGTCACATGCTCTACTGACTGAGCCAGCCAGGCACCCCTTAACAAATGTCATTTAGTCTAAATTCTTTATTGTTAGATTCTGGCTAATAAATGAAATGGAATGACAGAATTATAAAATCACCATTTTGTAACCTCTATGAGATAATGGATTTGGACAAGGATCATCAATCATCAGGGATTCTATTGGGTAAAAGACCAAAGGAACTTTCTAATCCCATTAATACTTGAAAGCACCAATTAATTTTAACATCACAAAAAGAGACCACCCGAGTGAAGTGAAAACATGTTCACATAGAAATCTATACATATGTTCATAACAGCAGCATTATTTGTAATAGCTAAAAGTGGAACAATCCAAATGTCCATCAACTGATGAATGGGTAAACAAAAAGGTGGTATATCCATACAATGGAATATTATTCAGCCTCAAAATGGAATGAAGTCCTGATGCATATTGGAACATGGATGAACCTTATAAACATTATGCTACGTGAATAGAGCCAGATAGAAAAGGCTACATATTATATGATTCCATTTATATGAAATGTCCAGAACAGGCAAATCCACAGAAAGAGAAAGTAGATTAGCGGTTACCTGGTTTGTGGGACATGTGGGTGGCTCAGTCGGGAGAGCATGCACCTCTTGATCTTGGGGTCGTGAGTTCGAGCCCTACACTGGGTGTAGAGATTACTTAAAAAAATAAAATCCCGGGGCACCTGGGTGGCTCAATCGGTTAAGTGTCTGCCTTTGGCTCAGGTCATGATCCCAGGGTCCTGGGATTGAGTCCTACATCGGGCTCCCTGCTCAGCATGGAGTCTGCTTCTCCCTCTCACTCTTCCTCTTTCCCCAGCTCTCTCTCTTACAAATAAATAAAATCTTTAAAAATAAATAAATAAAATCTTAAAAGATATATATGAGGCTTTGATTACCCATTAAAATGGAGCATATTTACAAGTTCTAACTGATTTGAAGGAAAATAGGCTGAAATCGAATAGTTGGGCTTGAGATGACTCATACTTTATTAAAAGCTGAAATTGAAGAGCATGTGTAGAATCTCAAGTGACGAGCTCAAATTATTGTTATTATTACTGTTATTATTGCAATAACTAAATTGCAAGTGGAACAAGGGCAACCAGGACCCTCCCAGGGAGGCAGGAAGTAGTATGGCCTTTGAAACACCCCAGAAACACTGTCATACTAAGTTGTTGGTCTTCCCCCTAAAAACACTTGAGTCCTTGTTGCCTCTAGAAAAAGTACAGGCTTCCAAATCTGGTCCCAACCTGCCTTTCCAGCCATGTTCCCTGCCCTTCCTCTCCTTGCTTCCTGGCCACACTACCATTAATTCATTGGTTTCTGAACACACTGACCTCCTTGCCTTTAAATCCTTGCCTGCAAATCCTTCTGTGAACTCCCAGTCTTTCTTCCATACCCTTTTCCTACATCTTCTCCTTGACAGAATTAGTCATTCCCTGTTCCATACGCACCCCTAATATTTCACACTGTAAGGTACTTATTTATGTCAAAATCTTTCTCACACCCAATTCTGTGCTGCCCCAGACTCTATCTCGTTTTTTTTTTTTAATTTTATTTATTTATTTGACAGAGACAGAGACAGCGAGAGCAGGAACACAAGCAGGGGGAGTGGGAGAGGGAGAAGCAGGCTTCCCGCTGAGCCGGGAGCCCGATGTGGGACTCGATCCCAGGACCCTGGGATCATGACCTGAGCCGAAGGCAGTTGCTTAACCAACTGAGCCACCCAGGCGCCCAGACTCTATCTCGTTTATCTCTGCATGCTCAAGGTCTAACATAAAGCAGATATTTTAAAAATGCTTTTTAGAGAGTGCCTGGGTGGCTCAGTTGGTTAAACAACTGCCTTTTGCTCAGGAGATGATCCCAGAGTCCCAGGATCGAGTCCCGCATCAGGCTCCCCTGAGTCTGCTTCTCCCTCGGACCATTTCCCCTCTCGTGCTCTCTCTCTCAAATAAATAAAATCTTTAAAAAAAAGTTTTTTGGATAAGAGACTGGGGGTGAAGGAACAGCATACACTTTGGATGGCCCAGTGCTGAGTGTGGCCCCAAGAAAGTTACCCAGACTTGGGCTCTTCCTTTTATGTGCCTAATAAGTGGGGACCCCACAAAGTAAACAGTCTATCCAAGAATAACCAACAAGACCCCCTGGTTAATATCAACTCAGCAATAAGCAGAAGAAAGAAATTCTTTTTTAAAGATTTTATTTATTTATTTGACAGAGAGAGACACAGCAAGAGAGGGAACACAAGCAGGGAGAGTGGGAGAGGGAGAAGCAGGCTTCCCACAGAGCAGGGAGCCCGATGCGGGCCTCGATCCCAGGACCCTGGGATCATGACCTGAGCCAAAGGCAGATGCTTAACGACTGAGCTACCCAGGCACCCCCAGAAGAAAGAAATTTAAGAGAAAGGCTTGGAGCCCAGTGGCATGTTTGAATTGTATATTGGAAATGGGGATAGAGATAATTCAATGATGGGTCAAGATCTCAAGAGTTCTCTAAGACATAGTTGAGGAAGCTCAGCAAGTTAACAAAATTACAATCCTTCCTGATTTTTAGAAAAACCTACAGCCCTCAAATTTAGAAGCCAGCAGCAGTTCTCCGGTGCTTCTATCCTGCTAGCCCCAGCAGCAAAGAACCTAGAACCCCGAGTCTCTAGAAAATCTTTCTTTATTCTTAAGCACTCTTCTGTAAAACCTTACAACTGAAGGGGCAGATCCCTGCAGGGAGAGAGAATACTCTATCAGGGGGCCTTCATGAATACCCCCACATCACGCCAGATTCTAGAAATTATTTGCTTAGTCTTATTTTTTCTTATACTTTCATAAATAGAATGGTTTTCTTTTTCTTTACTTTTTTTAAAAAGATTTTATTTTTAAGTGATCTCTACACCCAAAGTAGGGCTCAAAGTCACAACCCTGAGATCAAAAGTCACATGCCTTACTGACTGAACCAGCCAAGCACCTTCTTAATTACCCCCCTTTTTAAAAGACACAGTATATGGGCTCCCTGCTCAGCAGGAGAGGTTAATACTCCCAAGGTACTGCTGGCCTTATCACTGATTTGAGAAGATTTACAAGTCAAGTGGACCTGAGAGTACTAAATAGGTGGTTCTGAGAACACAGTTGGAGATGCTGGCGTTGAGATGAGTGAAAATTGGTTGTGATAAGGCAGCCAGAGGAGATTCACTGTCTCTGAGAAGCCAGTTTGGGAAAACTCATAGTTGACTCTAAAGAGATTCAGAGTTGGGGCACCTGCATGACTCAGTCAGTTAAGCGTGTGACTCTTGATTTCAGCTCAGGTCATGATCTCAGGGTCGTGAGATCGAGCCCTGCATGGAGCCGCACATAGAGCCTGCTTGTCCCTCTCCCTCTGCTCCTCTCCTCCCCCACTCACTCGCTCTACGATAAATAAATAAATACAATCTTTAAAAAAAATAGATTCAAAGGTGAGTGGCAGACTGGGATGGATTTTTCTCTCTTTCTCCCAGACCCCCTCCAAATCCCCTGGATCAACTCACCCACAGTAGATGCTCCACTCATTTGTTGAATAAAGGAGAACAGTTTGGTTCTCAGGAGTCTGGTTATTGGATCTGAAAATGTTCTGGTGTGAGAAGTTGGTTCTGAGGAGAAATGAGTTTGGGAAAGTGCTGAAATCATTTTCTCTGAGGAAGACACCCATTACTGGTTGTGTGGAAACTTGACTTCTGGATTTGTTTGGAAAGTGAGGAGGCACTCTAACCCAGGTGGGCAGACTGATTTACGTGGGTCACAGGGATAGGAGAAGACACTTCAGGATAGACTCATTTCCACCCATTTTCCTCCCCAGATTTTTAAAGTCCCTTCCTTCAAAATGAATCCCTAAGCGAGTCAGGAGGACCTCCACCCCTCCTACCCTAGGGCCAGCTCTTCGGCCTCCAGCTTGCAAATCAGCACCACAATCTTAGAGGGCTATGTCCTCTGAGCAGAGGGTCTGGTTAGAGCACAGGCCAGGGCAGCTAGCAGGAGAGAGAACCCAAGAGGTTCACCCTCAAGGATGGAGGACATAGGGGCACCTGGGTGGCTCAGTCGTTAAGTGTCTGCCTTCAGCTCAGGTCATGGTCCCAGGGTCCTGGGATCGAGCCCCACATCAGGCTCCCTGCAGGAAGCCTGCTTCTCCCTCTGCCACTCCCCCTGCTTGTGTTCCCTCTCTCGCTGTGTCTCTCTCTGTCAAATAAATAAATAAAATCATAAAAAAAAAAAAGGATGGAGGACATATCTGTAGGGTAGAATTAACATTGCGTAGCCCACCTAGAGAATGGGCACTCAAAGACCAGGGAAGGAAAAGATTTTTAAAATCTAGATTTATTGAAGTACAGGAATTTAAAAATAGCTTTATTGAGGTATAATTTATATACCATGAAATTCATCCATTTGTACAACTCAATGACTTTTAGTAAATTTACAGTTGTTCAAACACCAAATCCAGTTTTAGGACACTCCCACCATCCTCAAAATAGCAAGCTGATTTGCAGTCAATACCTACACTTACCCCAGTCTCTACTAATCTGCTGTCTCTATAGATTTGTTTTTTCTGGACACTTCATAAAAATGCAGTCATACAGTGTGCACAAAACTTTTTAATCATAATGTTTTTGAGGTTTATCTGTGTTGGAGCACACATTTGTATTTTGTTCCTTATTGCAGAATAGTATTTCATTGTTTGAATATACCACGTCTTGTTTATCCATTCACTGGTTGAATAGACATCTGGATCGTTTCCACTTTGGGCTATTATGAATAATGCTGCTATGAACATTTATATTCATATCGTTGGACAAACGTGGTTTCATTTCTCCTGGGTACATACCCAGGAATGGAATTGCTGGGTCATATGGTGAATGTATGTTTAACTCTCTGAGAAACAGCTAAACTATTTCCCAAAGTGGTACATTTTTACATGTCCACCAGCAAGGTAGGAGGGTTCCAATTTTTCCATATCCTCACCAACACTTGTTATTGTCTGTCTGGAAAGGAGTAAAGTCATCTCTCCTCACCCCAACCCGACCTACACCCAGGCAGGCAAGTGCCGGGTTATCACAGTTGAGAACACAGAGCCTCAGCTGCCCTTTCCACTCGCAGGCTGCCCTGCAGTTCCAGGCTCCCTGCACCAAAGAAGAGAGAGAGAAGTTGTAGTTACAACATTACCTCAGAACTGGGGTGTCTGGGTGGCTCAGCTGGTTAAGCATCTGCCTTTGGCTCAGGTCATGATCCCAGGGTCCTGCAATAGAGTCCCGCATCGGGCTCCCTGCTCAGTAGGGAGCCTGCATCTCTCTCTCCCTCTGCCTCTCCCCCTGCTCGTGCTTTCTCTCTCCCTCTCTCTCAAATAAATAAGTAAAATCTTTAAAAAAAATTACCTTAGAACTGAGAGTTGGGAATTCGGTAGGATAAGGTTTTTGACAACTAGTGAGTGAGTGGGGCCTGTGTTCCAGAAAACCTACCCAGGGAAGAGCCCACAGGTGATAGTAATAAGGTGGACAGATAACCTCTCAAGACCTGTATCCCAAGGCAGCCTCCCACACCATTTGAGCTTAGCCCCTTCCTCTGTTTGAGGTTGAAGTGCCTCATCAGTATATAGGCCACCCACGGCCAGGTGCCTTAGAAAAGTATCACCAGGGCGCCTGGGTGGCTCAGTTGGTTAAGCGACTGCCTTTGGCTCAGGTCATGATCCTGGAGTCCCGGGATCGAGTCCCGCATCGGGCTCCCTGCTCAGGGGGGGTCTGCTTCTCCCTCTGCCCTCTTCCCTCTCGTGCTTTCTGTCTCTCATTCTCTCTCTCCCAAATAAATAAATAAAATCTTTAAAAAAAAAAAAAGAAAAGAAAAGTATCACCAAGGACTCACGTACATTTGCCAAGCTGAATAAATAACAATAGCATACCTTGCTTAGCCTTAGATGTCTCATTACCAGGAAGGTATAAAGAAGTGGGAAGGCGTTTGAAATAGGGCAATAAAAATGATGAAGGGGCTGGCTCTGTTTACATGAGGAAAAATTAAATGAAGCAGATCTTTTAGGAGGCTGGTCCCTAACTATGTGAGTTTGGGGGAAGATGGGTGATTATTGTTTCCAGCAAGAGGGAGGTGAGTAAATGGGGACATGGTGGGAAAAAGGAGCCAGAATGGGGAGCTTTGGAGTAAATGGGAACACATCCACACAAAGACTTATACTCAGATGTTCACAACAGCTTTATTTATAATAGCCCCAAAGGGAACCAACCCCAATGTCCATCCACAGGTAAAAGGGTGAGGAAATTGTGCTATAGTCATAGAGTGAAATACTCCTCAGAAATAAAAAGGAGTGAACTATGTATACAAGCAACAACATGGATGCATCTCAAGATAATGATGCTAAGTTAAAAACCAGACCAAAAGGTGTACATACTGAATTATTAAATTTATATGAAACTCCAGAAAGTGCAAACCGATCTATATAGCGAGAGGAAGCAGATCAGTGGTTGCCCCAGGGACAGGGATGGAAGAAGGGAAGATTTCCAAGGGGCACAAGGAAAGTTTTGGCAGTGATGGATATGTTCATTATCTTAATCATGGTTACAGTTTCACCTGTGAACACATATATCGAGATTCATCAAATTGTACAGTTTATTCTACACTAGTTGTACCTCACTAAAGCTATAATAATAATAATAATAAACAACCTAAGCACTGACGAGAATGGGCTTGTTGGAGAGAGCTCCCGAAAAGAGAGATGAAATAGATTTTCTTGCAAATGAGCCAAGCTGCCAATTTGACCTAAGATAACTTCTTCTTTTTTTTTTTTTAAGGTTTTATTTATTTATTTGACAGAGAGAGAGACAGCCAAAGAAGAAACACAAGCAGGGAGAGTGGGAGAGGGAGAAGCAGCCTTCCCGCCCAGCAAGGAGCCTGATGCGGGGCTCGATCCCAGGACCCTGGGATCATGACCTGAGCCGAAGGCAGACGCTTAATGACTGAGCCACCCAGGGGCCCCAACCTAAGAGAACTTCTCCAGTAAGCTTTGCCTCAAAAGGCTTTCCTAAGTTCTAGTAATGGGAAAAGGGATCTGGGAAGAAAAATCACTACAGTGGAGGTCTAGATTTGCTATTTGGGCACAAAATCTTATTAGCACCTGGAGGCTTACGGGTAAAATGTTGAAACCTTATTTGCTCAACGCCTGATTCTTTTAGTCTTGGCCTCATTTCCCTTAGGACCACTGAGATCTCACTCTGCTCAGTCTTCCCCTCTCAAACTACACCAAGTGTGGCTGAACCAGGAAAACAGCAGGGATAGGGAGAGCAGAGGATATTGCAGGAACTACCTCTGACCCTATAATACCCATTCCTTTTTTTTTTTTAAGATTTTATTTATTTATTTATTTGTCAGAATGAGAGAGAGAGAGAGCACAAGCAGGGGGAGCGGCAGGCAGAGGGAGAAGCAGGCTCCTTGCTCAGCAGGGCAAGGAGCCTGATATGGGACTCGATCTCAGGGCCCTGGGATCATGACCTGTGCCGAAGGCAGATGCTTAACTGACTGAGCCACCCAGGCATCCCTATAGTACCCATTCCTGACTCCATTTCTTCCTGGGGTTGGAGGTTCCAAGAAGAGGGAGGTAGAAGGAAGCACACCTAAAACCCAGCCTGACAACCAGGCTAAGCTATGTCTTTCTGAGTGCTTAGAATCTTTCCAAAAAGATGAGGCTCAACATTCCTGAGATTCAAAAGAGTATCTCTCAGGTACTAGGAAGAAGGGTCGAGGGTCCTTAAAACCTGGTTCTTTTTTTTTCTTCAGAATCTAAACCTAGCCTTGGCTGGCCAAGTTTCCCTGCCCCCTCTCTTCTTCCACCCCACTCCTCTCCGTCCTCCACATCCCTGAAGCCCTAGACAATGTCGCCAGGAAGAGTCAATTGTTCAACACTATCTGGGTCCTTTCCTAAACCTCAGCCTTGATGATGATAGAGCTTTTATCAGCACTGCCCTATGCCCTTGGTTTCAGATTTCCCTCGCAGGAGCAGGAGTTAAAATGAATACTTTCCTTTTTTTTTTTTAAATACTATAGGACTGTAAAATGGGGCAATTTTTGAGTCTTGCTCTATTTCAGCTATGCAGAGAAACTTGAGTTTCTAGTGGCAAAATCCAAAGGAACCCTGGTGACAGGACTAATAAAAATTAGCTAGCAATCTTTGCAGAATTTCTCAACAAGCCTTCTGCATCAGAATTGCCTGGCGTGGTCGTTATCAAGACCAGATTCCAGGCCCCCATCCCAGACCTCAAGAATAAGATGCCCTAGGAAGGGGGCCTGGGAATCTGATTCTGATGCATTGTAATAATAACATAGGAGATTTTCTTTTTTTTTTTTTTTTTAAGATTTTATTTATTTATTTGAGAGAGAGAGGATGAGAGACAGAGAGCATGAGAGGGAGGAGGGTCAGAGGGAGAAGCAGACTCCCCGCCGAGCAGGGAGCCCGATGCGGGACTCGATCCCGGGACTCCAGGATCATGACCTGAGCCGAAGGCAGTCGCTTAACCAACTGAGCCACCCAGGCGCCCAACATAGGAGATTTTTTGCTTTGAAGGAACAGAGTCTTTTTGCTCCTTCTTTCCTATTTTATTCTTTTTTTTTTTTTTTTTT